>NC_067162.1:27989432-28229797 GCF_903995435.1 Acomys russatus
AGCCATATTTTTACACCTACTAGATTATTAGTTTTCAAAAGATTCAAAATTCAAAGGTACTAAGGCCCATGTTAATGGAAAAGTGATATCGAAGGCTTAGACACAGAATTCAAAATGCCAAGTGGGTTAATTTTGCATTCCAGTTATGTGCATGTGTTTTCCACATCAGTCAAAATAGAAAAGCCAAAGTCATGTGGATAAAAACGCACCCATGAAAGGGATGCTTTTGAAAATTCTATCAGAAGTTTCTCTTCTGCAGCTTATACAATAAAAATGATTTATGAGAAATAACGCTAACACCCAAGGGAATGGGTCACGAGTTTTAGCAATTCTCCTAAAGGCACACAGGAGGAAAAAGATAGAGCTAGGATTCAAATTCAGGCCCACCTTGATGCCGTGGTCCTTCCTCACCCACACAGAATCTCTGTGAAATGAGATCAGTCATCACAGCAGTCAGTCCAAATTGTTAAAACACACACACTGAAGGGCCAGGATAAGCCCTATTGGATCTCTACTGTTCAACTCATGGTGTTAAAAAAATCCCAGTATCAGCCCTTAAACCCCACTCAAGGATTTGAGATGGAACAATCCTGGAGGAGGACCAGACATTGCTGAAAGGCCTGTGGCTAGAATCAAGTAGACTCCATGAGCACCTGCCTGCTTCCACAGGCACCAGCCAACCCCAATTAGAGTCACACAGCCACAGACAGAGTTCCCCTGGAAGCATTTAAAACAGCCTTTGAGCTCCCCCTCAGGGTCGCCACCATTTTGTATGGATCATTCTCTCCTACATACAAGCTCTTTCTGCAGAATAAATACTTGTTGTTTTACTTATTATTTAACGCTAGGGTCTTCCTTCTGTGATTTCTGGACCATTACCACACACAAAAACATATTTATTCAGAATCAGAAAACAGGTATGTGAGCTAATAGAAGAATAGGGAAAGAAACATACTGCAACAAAATAAAGGCTGAGTAGCTGCAACAATTTTGCCAAGTTAAACTTTAGATACAAAGTTCAGGTTTGGAGTCATAAAATCGGTTCCCACCCCCTGCCACTGCCTCTCATCTCTTGGGAATTCCAAGGCACTCACTTAGACATTCTCTTCCGTCCTCTGAGAACTTATTTTTACAGCATCAATCGCAGTGGTAATTTTACTTTTAAGTTGATAACGAATTAATAGCTATCTCTTTCACTAGATCAAGGGTATTTACTCTTTACCCCTCTGAAGTGTGTGTAGAGTATAAAAGCTACTTACCCACTAGTCGAAGAGGTGAGTCGTCTGTCCTATGGTGGTGCTGTGCTTCTCTTGTTGGGTGGACTGATTTGCTCAGGACCTGAGGGCTCTTTGGACATCCTTTCAGTATTTTCAGGATAAACTCAGTGGGATGAGACTTCACCTGCTCATTCTTTGGGGAGGGGGGGTTCAGTCTTCCCGCCCTTTCTTTTGCACAGCGGCCTTAGGTCAAGGGCCAGATCTAATGTCAGAAACAACTCCAGGTATGGAAAGAATAACTGCACACGCCCAAACACCTACCAATAAATAAAGAAATGGGGCAAGAAGGAGGAGGGGGCTGTAGGAGAAGAGAGGCAGAGGATCTGGAGAAAAGGGGGGAGACTTAAGGGAGGAGAGACCAAAATAAAGAATAGGAGGGAAAGGAAGAGAGAGGGGGTGAGGGGGGAAGAAGAAGAGAGGCCCCTTCGGCAAGGCCTTACTTTCATTTAACTGTCTTTGCTCAATTCCGAAGCTTTTGATTTCTCTCTTCGCTCACACTGAATTCTTGTACTTAGGGTCTGTAACTGCTATAGCTTGAATATTTGTGTCCCTTCTATCGTCATGCACTGAACCCATGAATAGCAATGTGATGTTATTTGAATGTGAGCCAGGTTTGGACCTGGCAATAAGGATGGAGACTCCCAATGGGATCAGTGTCTTCATAACAGAGCGAGAAGACCTGTCCTCTTTTTCTATCATTAAAAGACACGTTAAATAAGCCAGCTATCACAAAGCACAGTAGTATGTACCTTTAATCCTAACACTATGGCAGCAGAGGCAGTCGGATCTCTGTGAGTTCAAGGACAGCCGGTTTGCACAGCCAGTTGTTGGTCCAGCCAGGGTACATAGAGAAACTCTGTGTAAAACAAAAATGAAAAGCCAGATGTCTGTCTGACAACCAAGAATGAAGTTATTGCCAACAACGTGACTATGCCACCACTCTGATCTCAACTTCTAAACTCCAGAACTATGAAAACATCTTGTTTCCTGTTGCATCTGTTACAGTAACATGAACAGATACTGTTACCGTGAATCACTGTGCCCAGGATGGAGATCTCCTCTCTTGTACCTAGCAATTTTACAGAAGTATAATGTGTTGCAAGTGCCATGAATACAGAGATAGCGGTGCTCAACTAAGTAAGAACCAATAGAGGATGCTACAAATAAATAAATTTCATGTCCCTGAAATTCCCATTGTTCATGCCAGTAGGTTAATTACTGGTGTTTCATATGTGAGAACTCACACTTAAGATAAAAAAATAAATAAATTGAAAATGTGGTATCTTTGTTATTTTTCACTCTTTAGGAACTTAACTGGGCATTTATTTTCCACTCACTCAGCTACTAAGAAGCTTTTAAATTGATGATGCTTTGCTCCTGATAGCATGCTTAGGAAGAAGATTAAAGAGAGTATGTGGTCCACCAGACAAGCATGTGTTTCGCTTTGATTATATGGAGCACAGTTGATTATTACAGACTTGGACAAATAGGGTCTCAGAGCTACAGTGTAATTAGGACACTTTCAAATCTACATTTAACAAATTCTTCTGAGGGTATTTCTCAAAACCCTGCACAGATTTTTATTTATTTCAAACTCTAGTCCCTGTTCTTTTTCTCTCCTTTATTTTTTTCCTTTCTCCAAAGAAGTAAAATTCTGTTCATTCTCTAGTTTGAAAAAAATAAGAAAAGTGTTTACTAAGTGCAAACTGGTATACTGTAGACCCTTGAGATGGCTTCTCTGTTGTTGTAGGGTAATTGCAAGTTAATCATTAATCATGTCAAAAGGGAATGTTAACATGGGAGCTTCCCTGAAGATTCAAGACACTGCAGAGTTGGGAAATTGTGATGGAAATTGTTAAATGACCCCATCCTGCCAAAAGCCATGGGAAATTAAATAAGGGCAGTTTTTGATAAAAGTTAATAATATACTGTGAGTCTACCCAACTGTCTAAGATAAGAGTAAAGAGGAGAATTTTCTTCTCACAAGTATAGGAACCTTGGTAGCACTATTCTGAAATTTCCATAAAATCTCTTAAAACTTGGGTAGGATTTTATTAGGCATCTGACAACCTTTTCAAAAGGTACAGTAAGGTCTACACGAGGAAGGCTGGCTAGAAAACTTAGTAATGGAACGAGGCTGAGAACTGTGTGTTGCTGGCCTCAGGCTCTTATGTCTTTGAAGAGGCTGCCTGTCCTGGGCCTGGTAGCAGACACCTATGACCTCAGCTGTTTGGGAGGCAGAGGCAAGAAGATTGCATGTGGGAGGCCTGCCAGGACTACAGAGTGGGTTTAGGGCCACCCGGGGCAATGTAATCACACTGAGTCAAAATTTAAGGAGAAAGGGGGATGAGCTGCTAGCTCTGTAGAAGAGGGTCTTCCTAATGTATATGTGGCCAAAAATAATACTGTAAAAATAAAAAAGAAAGAAAGAAAGTCAGACAGACAGAAAGTAAGACCAGGAATAAATCATAGTTTCTAACTGGAATTTCTGGGAATGTTGAGCAGAAATTCAGCAATCTTAGGATAGAGAACAAGCCTATTTCTAACCCAAACAGAGACATAGTCTGTTCATCCAGCGGTAAGTAGGAAAAGTGAGTTTCTAACGAGACATTCCATGACAAACCTAGAAAATACCAATCAATAACACCTTTCTTACACAATTTTTCATAGCTCACCTCCAGTTAAGAAACTAAGGGGGGGAAATTAGGCCCTAAGAAGGAGGAAGACAGTTGACTACATGATTTTCTGAAACTGAACAATAATGGAACGAGGTTTCCACAAAGAGAAATTTCAACCTCAGTAGAAAATTGAGGTTTGTCTGTTACATTTAGCTTCTATAGAAAGATTATCTTTGACACACCTCCAAACTGTTCACAGTGGTTAAAGACTGAAAAGGAAAGTCTGAGTGGTAGACACATTTAGCTCATGGGGAGGGAAGTGCTCGCACTGGGGACACAAATGAAAGGACCAGTGGGAGGAGAATCTGTCCTGAGTAGTCACTGCAACAGTAACAAACCTATGGCATAATCAGTCCACAGATGGAAGGTAGGAATCAGGCTTCTAGAACCCAAGGGGACAGAGAACGTATCCTTACAGATGTCTGTGATAAGTCTGAAGCTCTGAGTTCGATCTGATACACTGTGAGAGCTTTTGAAACAAAAATCTCCAAGCCCAAATCCCCATCTCATGAGAATCATTCAAAAATTTGAGCTTCAACATGTAAATTTGCTTGAAATATTGATATGTACCTTCTGGTGAGCTACAGTGGAGTATTTCTTGTGTCTTCACCTAAATATCACAGTTTCCTGCATTATTTAGCTGAACTCCTTTCTCCCACAGGGCCAAGAGAGTCCATAGGAGGTTCAGAAATTAATAACGCAAGGCCTAGCAGAGTGCCTTCTTAAACACTGAATCCTCACCTTACCAAGCGTCATCATCTAATGTCAGAGGCCAATTTACACAGCAACATCCCCTGGACACTCTGTACTTTCTTGAAATTGCAAGGAAGATAATATCCACAGGGGCTTTGACAATAGCCTAAGAGAAACCTTACCAAAAAGCAGCTCTTAGCTGTCTTGTCTTGCCCTGCATGCCAGTCTCTCCCCACAGAAATATAATAATCCATGAAAATATGTGTCCTGGCCTGCCAAAAGCTAGGACAGAGCAGAAGATGAAGGACCTATTCAGCAGCTGTGAACTGAGCACTTCCTTTGAGTCAGATCATCTAATATGAAGCAATTTTCATATTATATTTTGTTCACATCTCCAAGATTCAAAGGAAAAGTTATCACATCAATTTTATACATAAAAAAATTACCCTGGGGGTTGAGTGGACATCTCACTGTAGTTGATGGGAGGTGGAGTAGGATTTCCAGTCAATACATTCTGCGCCCAGGGCTGGTGTCCATTACCATACTGTATGTGGGAGGTAAGTTCATCCGTTAACTTAATTCTCAAAGTAGTCTTGACAGGAGAGATATCCATGACACCTCTCAATAGTAACTGTCAAGTTCTTTCCTTCTCTTGTTGCCAGAATTGTTCCTATCTTATAAATTACATTTGCCTTGTGAACTGTAAAGACTTATATGCCTGTGAAGGTTCCTCTGTGCTGTATGGAGCCTCTGACCTGTCACCTTTATCAAACATCTAAAGCAGCCTCACACAGTAGGACTTCTTAAAATCAGTTAATGTGTGTACTGTCAATCACACATTAAGGAATAGACAACCAAGAGAGATGAGGTCATAAACAGTAACAGAATTGTTTACAATGGAGTCTGAATCCAAACCCACCTAATTACTTGAGCATCTAAGATCTTCTGTGGAATATGAGAGGAATGGCTTGGAAAGCAACAAGAAGGGGCTTTGGTACAGTGGTTATAAAGCACAAGAACAATCTGAGAAGATGATTAAAACATGTGCGAATAATCTTTGAACTGTCAAGGACATCTACCCTTTCTATGCATAGAAAGAAGGAAGTTCAGCCTTCCAGTTTGGATCATAAACACATAAATTTGAAGAGTTTGATAATAATTTTATCCCACACAATTTTACCAACTGTCCTTCAAAGATAAGTAACATGGGGGAAAAGGTATGCTTGTATTTTCAGATCCAACAAAAACTAGCTAAAGATCAGTGAGACAAAGTTAGTATGTCATAAGACATTCCTCGCCATATCTTGAAGAGGCCAACCAATAACAACCTCCATGTGTGCTTGATCTCATATAAAGAATTGAGCCGCATATATATTGAATGCTTAGTCATCTGGTGGTGACACTACTTGAGAAAGACTAGGAGGCATGCTACTGTCAGAAGGTAGGCTTTGCGGTTTCAAATGCCCAAGCCAGACCAATGTCTCTCTTTTCCTGTAGCCTGTGGATCTGGACATCGAACTCTCATCTGCTTCTCCAGTACCATGTCTAAGTGCCTCCATGTTTCCTGCAATGATAATAGATTAAACCTCTAAAACTGCAAACAAGTCCCAGTTGAATTCTCTCTTTTATAAGAGTTGCTGTGGTCATGGTGTCCCCTCACAGCAATAGCACACTGACTAAGACTGGTAATGATGATGACAATGAGGTAGTAACTATGGCAATAATGATTATGGCTGTGGTGATGATAAAGGTAGATTATGAAGAAGAAGAAGAAGAAGAAGAAGAAGAAGAAGAAGAAGAAGAAGAAGAAGAAGAAGAAGAAGAAGAAGACGAAGAAGAAGAAGAAGATTATGAAGACAATGATGTTGGTTATGATCATAATTATGATGAAGGTGATAGTGTTGGTGTTATGAAGATGATAATTTTATCATGGCAAATAATATAAGAAACATGATTTTGGCACTAGGCATGATAAAGGTAGTCTTTGATGGACACTTGTTGGTAAACTTTGACATTTCCAACAATTTCATCAATAACCTTTAACAATCTTAATATTTTTTATACTTACCCAACTCTTCCTTTATAGAAATTAAGTACATTGATTATAATGTTAATTTGTTCAAAAATTGTCCAGTTTCTCAGATGAACCCAAAAGCTGGAATAGAACTGTCAACTGACAAAAAGGTTATGTACTAGCCCTGCTGGAGAAAAAGCCACATAAGTGCTTCAGGCAAAAAAAAAAAAAAAAAAAAGTTACAAAATGAGCTGGATATCCAACCCAAGAATTCCTTCATGTTTTTCAACAGAAAGTTTATTTCCAATGTGAAAGAATTGATGGATGTTCCTTATTTCTTTGTTTTCTGTAGTAGGCAGTAAACAACACATTCCATTTCATTCTTTTCTATGTCTTATCAATAACAAGATTGCCTCTCTCTGCTTTCTTGTAAGTACCTGAGATCAGGATCCTGTTTATAGCTTCTACAGTCAAGGGATTCCTTTCTGTCTAAAGAAAAATAGCAGAAGGCTTGAAAGAGAGATTTGTGAAGTTTAAGTGTTGGCTTCCCCACAGATTTGCAGTGTGGCCTTGGGCAATTTTCTTGAACCATCTGAGTTCAATAATACCCATTTTGAGGCATATATCCCCTGTCCTCTATCTTCATTCCTTTTCTTTATAGTCCAGTGTTTCTTGTGCATGGTGACAAGGATTTTTGAGTTACAGAGGATTGTTGTGGCTTCCCTGGTCTGTGCGGTGGTCTCTGCAGCCTGTTAAGTAGAACTTGAAGATGACTATACCATCCTATACTGTGATTTGGGTGTAGTCTACAACCAAATAAGAATGAAAGCATGTGCCAGCCATAAGATAGAAGTATTCTTTAAAAAGAAGAGACATGGCTTGTCCTATATGGCTATGGCATATAAGACATTCAGAAGTCTCAACTCCACCCTAACAACACAGCTGAAAAACGGCATGTGAGACTACATACAGCAGGGAAGAGCATTTGCCATCAAGTTAAAGCATCTGAGTTTAACCTCTAAGACCAACATGGTGGAAAGCGAGAACTGACTTCCACAAGATATTTTTTTAACATCCATGCAGGCACAGTAGCAAACACACACACACACACACACACACACACACACACACACACAGCACTGACAGACATACAGACATCCAATACTTGCATACATATATACACACATACAAACATACATACTACATATACAAATAAAAACTTATTTAAACAGCTAAACAGCTTGTAAAATGAGCAATACTTTTCAGACTCATTAAAAAAAATTGAAGTCACAAAGCAAGGTATGATTACTCAACTTGGAGAGACAAGTAGAAATACATGTCAAAGAAAAAAAATTTCATAGCAGAACTCTCTGCAGAAACCAACGTCGGTAGACAAGATCCTAAACTGCAAGTGGTGAGTTACTGGAGGCTTAGAGCACATAACTCCTGAGAGTCAAGCACTCTGGTGAGATGAAGTCATATGAAGGCTCCAGTCTTTTGCTAGGTTTACTTCCTGGAACTCTACCAAGTCCTTATGGTGAATACAGAACAATGATTCTTTTATGTTACCTGCATCAGGAAGAGAAAAACAACCAATTTGAAATTCTCCAAGCATTCTGCTCTTTCTAACAAAGTCTGCGTTTAAGAGAAACTATTTAAGCAGAGCCTACTCTGCTGTAATTTTATGAGAGATGAGTGACCTGGAAGAGGAGGTGGCCAACTCCAGTCCTATCTAACCGTACTGATGCAATGGAGGAAGACAGAAGTAAGAATGGAGACACGCTGATGCAGTTCATGACCCGAAGGCATGAGCAAAGACCTAGGACCACAGAGTGCTTCCCCTCCCTCCTCAGGTCTCCGCCCACATCACACCTATTTAGCATTTCCTTTGACCTAGATTGTCATGTAGAGAACCAAATCCAAAAATGTTTAAGATAAACTACAAGGCAAAAAAAATCACAAGTTGAAGGGATTAAACCAGCATCAGATATAAACTCAAACATGAGGAGGATATGGAATTATCTGACCTAGAGTTTTAGAGAACTGGGATTCATATGATAGGATCTCTGATGGAAGAAGTAAACTTGTGCAAGAGCATAGGAGCAGGTATAAATGGGGTGATAACAATTCTAAAAGTCACAGAAATATACAGCACAAGAAAAGAAGAATTTTGAAAGGGCCATATAGGCTAGAAACGACAGAGGAAAAAAAAAAAAACCACAGAAGCTGAGATTATACCAATAGAAACTTTAAAACTTAACAGCAAAGAGGGAAGAAGTTAGAAAAATACACTGTGTAGCAATTTTGAAACAGCAACAGATGCATAAAGGGAATATCAGAAGGAGAGGAAAGACATGAAATAGTTGGTGAACCACTAATGACCAGAAAGTCCCTGAATTAATCAGTTGGTAAACCACAGAAAACTAGAACTGCCCAAGCAGTGAAAAAACACAAACTACATTTACATCATGTTAAAACATTTAAAAATCGCAGTGCATGGTGGTGGATGCCTTTAATCCCAGCACTCGGGGAGGCAGAGGCAGGAGACTCTCTGTGAGCTTGAGGCCAGCCTGGTCTACAAAGCAAATCCAGGACAGCCAGGGCCACACAGAGAAACCCTGTCTCAAACAAACAACAACAACAACAAAACACTTTTAAAGGTCAAAAATAAAATTAAGAATACTGAAAAATACAAGAAGGAAAAATAATAAAGGAGTAAATAAACAAAAAAGACAGCCATTTCCCCTCAGAAATCACACAAACAAGAAGAAAATGTACAGAAATGGTGTCCCTCGTGGAAAGGACACTAAACGATTAAAAAAAATTAATAGGATTCATTTATAAGAATGTATCTTGTAAGAAATAATAAAGTTCTTCAGAAAAAGGTAACTTACATGAGGTAGCTGACACTCAGAGAAAGGTAACATGACGTTATGTCATAGACTCAGAGAAAAATAACATGAGATACATCTCACACAGATTTACCTGAGGGAGGATAAAAGCAAGAGTTTCAGAAAAGAAATATTTAAAAATAATAAAAATAGATTTTGCCCATTAAAAAGCTTTTATATACCCAATGCATGTATGTGTGTGTGTTGCACAAACTTGTTAGGGTGTGTATGTATATACCTGTTTGTGCAGGGACATGTGTGTGCCAAGTGTAGAGGCCAGAGGTCAACATTAGATACCTTTCTTGACTCCTTTCTACCTAGTATTTGAAACAGAGTCTCTCAAAAAAAAAAAAAAAAAGAAAGAAAGAAAGAAAAAAAAAAGAAAGAAAGAAAAAGAAAAAAGAAAACAACTGAAGTTCATGATTCAAGTATGCTGGCTTGCCAAGTGAGTTTCCGTACTGTGCTGTCTCTGACTGACCCCAGGAACTGAGATTACAGTCTTGAACCACCACACTGGGCTCCATGTATGAGTCTCAGGAATACAAACTCAAATATGCCCAGGCAGCACACAGTTGATCAACTGAGCATTTCCTTGGACCCTAGTTTTTCTTATTCTTAATAGATCTAGCAAAATATATATATATATACATATTGTACTATACATAACTGAGATGAGTGGAAATTCTGGTACAAATACTAGGGAAGTATTAGGGTTGTTTGTAATTAGAAGGTGCTTTCACCATCTGTGATGCTGTATAGTATTTTCTGAAAGATGAGTTGCTACAGCTGTGAGTGTATAGTTCATACTATCAGGCAATTACTAAACAAGCAAAAAATTGAACACAATTGATACAATAAAATTAAGAAAAGGAATCATAAAGTGTTCAACTAAACTATTACCAGTGACATTGTGGAAGACAAAGGCAGAAAGACAGTTTTAGGCCAATAAACATGAAAACAATAAATATAGTAAGTAAGAATTTAGATAGAACAATAGGTATGTTAAATGTTAATTGTCTAAATATTCAAATGAAAATGCAAAAAGTGGATCAAAACCAGGACTCAAATATATATTGTCTATAAAAATGCTTTTCACATAAAAGTATTATAGAAAGGCATGTAAGGGCACCTGTGTTCATCACAGAAAAATAAAGACTCCAGAAGAATGAAGTTATAAATGACAAAGAGTAGAAGCATTGTATAAAAATAAAGAACTCAATACTCCAAAAGAGACAAAACCCCTTACTAAACACGTGACTATGTATTGTCAAAATAAATGCAAGAGATACTAATAGAACTTTCAGAGCAAGTGGATGGATTTACTGTTATAATCATCTACTTTAATTTTTCTTTTATCAAAAATAGAACAGATCTTGTGGGCATAAAACCAGAAGGACATAGTCAAACTCAGCAACATCAATCATGTATAATTGATGCCTATAGACTGCTCCATTCAAAAGGCAAAGTTCCTCATTCTTTGAAGCTCATCTGGAACAGTCAATACAAACCACATTATGTACTGTAAGAACTCTTTAACAAATCTGAAAGAATAACAACCGTGCAGTATCTACAGTCATGCCGCAAGGGAATTAAATTAGAAATTGAAAAAAGGCAGCAGAAAAATTGCAAAACATTTAAAATTTAAGCAACGCATTTCTATTAACACATGGATCAACAAAGAAGTCTCAAGAGAAATAAAAATATTTGAATTAAACTAAAATATAATATCAGAACTTATCACTAACACAGAAAGTGCTTAGAGTAAAATGTGCACATTTGAGTGCTTCTAGAAAATGAATAAGGTTGAAAAATCAATCATCTAAATTTCTATTTTAAAAGACTAGAAAAATAAAAGCAAATTAAAATCCAAAGGAAAAAACTATTAAGAATTATTGAGGAATCCAGTGAAATCTAAGATGCAAAAATCAATACAACTAAAAGCTGAAAACAGTAGCAAAAGTGAAAATTCTCGATCTGAATTAAGCTAAAAGAAACAAAGCCAATGTCAGGAAAGTACAACACCAACAGCCAACTCTTCTGTCAGTTATAGACCTGGTAATGTTGTCAGTAGGGTTTCACCAGCTGCAGCAAATACATAACCGTGTAGGCTATAGTTAGTCGTGGTGGCAATGTGCAAAGTTTGTATGTGTTCCATCAAAAGCTATGTAAGAACTCTGTGTACTTAATATTCAAGTATTCTATTAGCTTAGAACTGCTCTAAAAATACTTTTAATTAACAATATCTACAGAGGAACAAGCTGAAATGTGTTAGAAAGAAAAATACCTATCTCTAGCTTCAGTAAGTGTGCACAAGTATATTTACCAGTGTGCGTACAGCCATGCTATGCATATCACATACATATTCAAGAATATAACAATGCAATGTTGGAATATTTACTTTGCATCTTATCCCCCGTGAACATTTGTGGATAGACAGACTGAGTGTCTGAAAGGGTAAGTTGCTCTGCCAAGATGCAGAAATCATACGTTCAGTACGCAGTTTCTCTACCTGGTACTTTATCCCTGAGCCCACAATGTCGTGTTTGTTTCCTGGACCTTCGTTAGAATGCAGATCGGCCAAAGTGGCCAGGACTATAGCATGCAGAACAACACTGAATTATTCAATAGACTGTAGGCTGTACCTCCAGCTCTACACGGCTGGCATTGTAAGCCAGATGCTTTTGTGATGAGGGGGTTTTCTGTTTACAGTCGGAAGTTTTACAGAATACCACCAATACTTCCTATATGTCAATAGCACTCACACCTCTGTACAGTGATGCTCAAAATAGTTGCAGACCTTGCTAACTGTCCCCTGGAGACAAAACTACCCTATTGAGGTACCCTAGCTTGTATGCACTCTGTCATCCCAGGCCCCGATTTCAATTGTAAGACTGGAGTTAACCTTCTTTTAGCTACTGAACACTTCAACTTCCTGTCACTGTGTCCTTTTCAATCTGACCTTTCTTAGATGTCAGTGATCACTCTTTGTCACAGCTAGATCAACAACAAAACAAAGAGGATGCTTTACAGAATTGATGCAGTTTTTCAAACACGATTGCCTCACACACAACAACCCCAAATAACATGTACTGAGAGACCAGCAACACATAGATACTCAGCAAACTGCAATCTCTCTTGTTTTGTCCATCTTAAAGCTAAAATGATCCAAACTGAACGTTTTCTTGATCCTCCCTAAAGGAACTAGGATATCCCAGTACTCTGTTCAGATTCCTCCCCAAAACTGATAAAAAACAAACAAACAAAACAAACAAACAACCCAGAGGAACCTGGTTTCAGAATGGGACACTCTTGCCTGTCTGTATTAAGTACAGGTTTGGGAACACCTGGACTAATAATGATGTCCCTTTACTTTTGTCTGTATAGTTTATGCTTCCCAGATACAACCTAAAAATGGTTTTTTGTTGCCTGGGAAAGTTTGAATAGACTCTGTGGACTGAGTCCATCAATTCTTTTGTTCTAAACAAAACTATGATGTCACAGATTTCCATAATAATGCCTCAGAATTCGATGTGAAGTAGAATTCACATTCCTGAAATAGACTTTCCACTCTGATTTTTAAAAGACAAGTGTGTGTGTGTGTGTGTGTATTTGTGTGCATGCGCACGCACACCTGTGTGCATGTGCATGCATGCTCACAGGCTTTATAAGCATATATTTTTATGTGGTGATGTGCATACATATATAATGTTGGTATTTTTGTATGTATATATATATGTACATATACCTGTGCATGTAATTATATGCATCAAAGATAAATGTATGACTGGCATGCAACTATCTATATCAGAGGAAGAAGTGAAAAAACAAGTTTAACCTTTTTTTCCAATCTGCATAAATAACACATACACAATTGCAGCTCATCTTAGAAGGGAAAAATGTACTTTCTTGTTTCTAATGGCTTGATAATAGCCATTATCAGCACAATGTAAATGAAAAGAAAATAAAAGGAGACATTTTTATGTACTGCCCATTAAAAGCAGCATGCATATAAACTCATGAACTTGGAAAATAAATAAACAGACGGGTTGCTAGACAAAAGCTTGATTTGGTTTCCAGTCTTATGGATGGATAGTTTGTCATTAAAAAGATAGAGCTGTTTAAGCTGTCCCAAGGGAAAGACTTAAAATGGGATTAAAAAAAAAAAAAAAAAGAGTCCAGTGGAGTATGCAGGCCTGAGCCAATTTTAAATAATTGCCATTCTATCCTGAACACAAGGAGATCGTGTTGAGTCACAGCCCATCAACCACAAGAACCAGGGTGATACCGCAGAGGGGTCATGCTCCCCAGAGGCCCATGAGGTTGAAGAAAAAGCCAGAGGCTTTCTCTTCACTGTGTGATAAAATGGCTCCTAATAGCTGTCTATTTTCCTTTCTGATTTGCCATTTGTCCTTGCTTATTGTTAGAATTTTGTAAGTCTTACAATAAAAGTCAAAGGCCATTTAGTCAAATTGTTTCCCTTAGCCTCTCTAAGTAGATGACGCTCCATAAGGTACTTTCACATGAATCTGTAGCAAAGACAATGACGGTTGAATCTTCACACACAAATCTGGAAGAGATGTTGCCTACATAGAGAGCACAGTAGTGGGCAGCGCTTAGTAGATGCTCACTATATGACCTCTGTCACTCCTCCATAAAACACAGATAGGGATGCAACTTAGAATTCATGCCTATAATGGGGATTCTATAAGCAAGTCCCCATGCAAGGAGGATGGGGACATAGTAAGTTCCCAGTGATAATAGATACTCCTCTCAGCACTGCTCTTATTACCATTGGAATCTCAAGAGATGCTAATTGGTTCTGTTTCTGAAAGTACCAGCACCACTGGGGTGGAAGAGGAGGAGAAGGAGAAGGAAGAAAGAAGAAGAGGAGGAGGAAACAGCAGCAGCAGCATCCAGAAACAAATATTCAGAATCTAGACTTTGTGTGAGAAAACAGCTCTGATGTATCATTTATTCTCTTAAAAATGGGCAGAGGGAGAGGAGACCCAGGAGGAGTAGAACTTGCAATCACTGATCCACGCTGTGGATAAATGGAAACCATAAACAAAGTTTAGCTGGCAGTTGGCATTGGGCCCTCAAGGATTAAACGAGGAGAAAAGCAGGAATTGGACCCTTACAATTTGCAGGACAGATACTAACTAGATAAGACAGAAGCCCAGAGATAGTGGGACTTAACCCTAACATGGGACAACAAAAGGAGGGCTTCTTGCTAGGGAGCATGGCTTTTTGGATTCTCAATATGAGGCGCTTAAATAGATGGAAGTTGAAAGCATTCATGAACTGTAGCGCAGCTTGCTTAAATGTACTGAGCTTCAGAACATGTCAAAAATAAACTATGTGGTGTGTTGACATTCGTATGTGTAGTGCACGGTTGGTTCTATTTGTAGACTCTATGTGCATGAATTTAGTGAACTGCAAATTGAAAAGGTTAACATATATTTGTAATTTGGGGGCAGTGGGGGTTCGACAAACCTGATAACCTGAGTTTGATTCTTGGAACCCACATAAAGGTAGAAAGCGAGAACTGACTCAGTTGCCCTCTGACCTCCACCCATGCGCTGCGACACGCACCCCCTTCACCCTACACAAAAGGCATACATACAGAAAAACAACACAACATTTGTAATGCACCTATATTCAGCTTGCATTGAGTCTTCCTTTGCGTAACTCCCCCAAATAATACAGTGCAACAGCTGTTTTGATAGGATCACTGTATCAAGTGTGATTAACAATCTAGAAATGATTTAAGGAACCTGCACAGGGGGAATGCATACGATATGTGCAACAACTCAATTTCTATAAGGGACTTGATCATTCTTAGGTTTTGTTATCTAAGAATCATCCAGAAATGAGGGCCAACTATGCTTATGAAATATAAAGATGCTTCATCAAAGTTTATCGCTCATTACCTTTTTCAGCCAATGCCAGGCTTTACTGCCAAGCATTTATTGCCAGTTCCTCACCAGCTCTGGTCTTTGCATTGCAATCTGTTCCTCTCTAAAATACCGTTCGTATGGTCTACAATTTAACGAACAGGGCAAGGCTTCTCTGGCACTGCCCTCTCACTGTCTCCCTCTTCCCCATCCCTCTCTACCTTGCTATCCATGCCTCTGCCTTAAAAGGCCTGAAGCCCTGCTGACTATAAGAGAGCAGATTTAATGCTGGGCACACACCCAGCAAGGACCACTTCCCAGTCCTCAGCTTCTCCCTTCCTAATTGAAGTAGAGTCTTTGAAATGTTCATGGGGCTTTCTCTGAAGTTGAAGCCTCCAGTTTCTCCTGCTGCCTCACAAACCTTTAATTTGTCAGTAAAATGGCTCAGTTTACTTATGGCTGCTTGGGGTTTTTCATTCTCCAGCAGCAGCTGAAAACGGAGCCTGGTGAGCAATGCCTATTTTTATGAAACTCCCTTGCGCAAGACTAAGGCTCTCTCTCTCTGAGTTGCTTCAAGGGAAAATGAATGAGTGATTTCTTTCAAGGACACCTCTGGGTACCTGGGGATTTCCAGGTTTTATTTCTTTTGAGGAAGAGGATATCTGCTGTTCCCTTCTCAACATCTACGGATAAATCTTAGTGTTAATTTTTCTCATCGCCATTGTCAAATGTTCCCAGTTATGTAACATGGGAAGTCACCTGATCACTTTTTAAGCCCTGGCTTTCCATCTATGAAATGGGGTTAAAATATGAACTCACTGGTAATATTAAAACAAAACAAACAAAAGGACAAAAAAGCTATAACCAAAGTAAAATATCATGCTAAGGGCACATCTGTGATAGTGGCTAAGAAATTTTCAGCACTGGAGGAAATTTTACTTTGACACATATCCACATATACTCTACCTTATATTTAATGGAAGAGTTAGCCACAGAATGAATATTGGCACTCTCATTGACTTTAAGGAGGTAGAAGCCTATAGCCAGATTTTTTTTGGGGGGGGGTTCTGTTGTTGCTGTTTTCACTTTTTGTTTTTTAGGGGGTTGTTTGTTTTTGTTGTTGTTTTTAATATACAAATCCCCCTCCCACCACCTTATATTCTGGAATTCCAAACCTATGAAGTTGAAGCAATAATAACAGAGAAATTGTAACATCATTTATAGTACTGGCTCAGAGACTACTCTGTAGCTACTAGTCAATAATATCTTAGGAAAGGGTGTGAGGATTCATTAAGGCTCTTTCATCATAGAGTCTGAGAGTTGAATCTGTGAGGTGGATACTGGGTATTTCCCCGGATCAACTAAATGGATGAATCTAATTACCCAACTCTGTGCCCCATTCTAAACAGTGAAATAATGTTCTTTCCTTTTCAGCATGATATGGGCCACCAAAACATCAGTAACTCCACAGTTTCCATTCAAAAAGTTGTAGAGACTGTGATGACAAAGGAGGAAGGGACTTCTAAAAAGGTTAAAAACATTGATTTGGCTAAAATACACCCTGTTCCAGACCAGGTAGAAGGGACATATAAAATCAATGCAGACAAGTGGGAGAGGACCTTGCTTAGCTGGATCATCAGGATTGTAAAAGAGCATCTTTTAAACCACTCAATTACAGGTGCTCTACATGATCTGAGCAGCAGGAAAAGAGACAGTAAAGCAGCCTGAGAAATAAGCCAGCTCTCAGTGAAATGGCTCTGCACTCTGAAGGTTGATACCCCTGCTCCTGTGTGGAAATCTGTGGTCACATAGCAGCCCTGTAGGGATTTTCCTAAGACGACTTCTCAAACATTCCACTGGGATGAGTTTGCTCTCATATCTACACTGTCCAGGGTTATGTTAAATGTTATAGGAAATATCCGGGAGGATCCTTAAGTACCAGATGACATATGATCAGAGGGTAGGGAAAAGCCTCTTCAGGAAGACTTCCAAAAGAAGAGTGTCCCTTGTCCCTGTTCCTTGAAAACCGAGTGCATTCTTTGGCAAGTCCTTTCTGCTTCAGTTTCTCAGTTTAAAAAACAACATCCTCTTTGGCCTGTTGTTATGATTCCCTACAATCAACTGGCACATAGAAGCTGCTCGGTAAATGCTAGAACCTTCTTTCTGCACTACTCACAGGAATTCTCAGGTACCAGGCATCCTCCTTAGAGAAAAGGCAATGGGAAATGTGGGGATAATAAATTCCAACATCTGCCTTCTGGACCTTTTATCTGTACTTAGAGACAGGGTGTTTATTGAGACAAGGTAGATCTGCAGCGATGCATTATTAATAGTTTGTGGTACGTTCTGAGTGATGGATATCTACCCCCGAGACATCTAGCGACAGCTGCACTCTCTCCCAGGGAAAACAACCACATCAAGCCAGAGCAGAAAACTCCAAGGGAGCAAAGAACCAAAACCAAAAAAGTCTAGGCACCAGCTTTCTGGTCCACAGTGTTTTGTCTGGGATTACCAGAGGGCTTTCTTCCACTCTTCCACACCACCAACATCAGGAAGGTCCTGCCTTAGTTTTACAACATTCTTCGTTAGAAGCTTTTGCTGGCAGCAAGACCACTATTTGCTGATCATCTCTGTTTTTTTTTTTTTTTTAGATGTTTTTTATAACGGTTTAGATACTAAGAGAGCACAGCGGTGATGCCAATGCTTCCTGTGCAATGTGGTAAAAATCCTTGTTCCGAGTGAAGATTCGTTGTTTCCGAAGCCGCGTAGACAGAGGGGATCACAGAAGATTAAGATGTGGAGTTCAGCTGTAGAGCCAGAGCATTAGAGTAACTAAGAGATCATCGATTCCCACTAGTCCTGTTTTACATAAGTGAAAAGGTGAAGGGGCATGCTAAAGGTGAAACTATAAATTAAAAACTGAAAAGGGGACGAGAGCTTTGGGGCTGGCTGCCACGCGATCATATTTATTAGGGTAGACCAAGACTTCACTTGATGAATACGCTGTGTGGGATCTTGAAGGGATGAGCTAAGCCACAACTCGTATCCCACACGGCATCTTCTGTACTCTATACCTGAGGTTGGAACAGCAGTCACAGGATGGCACCTTCTTCCGCCTCAATCTTGACAGACAGATGCGGTAGAAGTAACACTGCTAGTTGTTGCCTCACTGTCCTCATGGAGGATGCAGCTAACCCTTGGGTGCCTTCAAAGGATAAACATGCCATAACAATGGCTTTTCCAGACTCACGGTTATTTTTGCTACCATGATTCATTCAACTATTTATAGGCAACCCAAGACAGGCATAGATGTATTATTTGCTGCGACCTATATAAAGTAGGATAATATATTATATTCCAGGGCACCAGAGTCTACTGAATCTGGTCTGATCATTTTCTAGGACTGTTTTTTCCTGACTTGTGATTACATCAGTGTGGTAAAGAAGAGTTTATCACCATCAGAGATGGTCTCAGTAAGGCTAGCAAGTAATAAGGTACACCCTGCATGATGCTACCCCCCTACACCATGCTACACCTCTGTACCATGATATATCCCTGCCCCACAACACACCCCTACACCATGTTACACCTCTACACTTTGCAGAGTTTAATGCTAACTACAGGCATGAGCTAATTCTGTAGCAGAACCCAATAGGAGTGAGTTAACTAGAGAGAACAATCAGGGTATAATTTTTTTTTTTAGCTATTAGCATTAAAAAACTTCACTCTAGTTTCTCTAATTGTTCTCTAGTTCAGCCATTTTTACTTCGCATCTCCTCCCAAGCATTCACTGCATGGCTTCAATCCCAGCAGTTTCACAACTTCCAAGATGAACTAGCCTCCAAGTTCATGATCTCTATTGAGAAACACGTGAGCCACCCCAGGGATGCTTGGGAAGAATGTGACACGCAAAGATTTATCTGAGACACTGACATCTTCAATAGCGTAATAGGAGAGCATGACCTCTGTGATTCGACACTCTGATATGGGAACTCGTAGCTGGCTTGGCTGTAGATAGGTTGTAATGGTTGAGCATATTAACATCTACTGATAACTTCATGAGTGAAATTCTCTTGCCTGGAGGCCCGATGCTTTTACAGAAAATGATCAGAACAAATCCTAAGAATCACTTTCTGCACATGTGTGTACATGGACACTTAGAAACACTGGTTTGTGTGGTGGAGAAGTGGACTTATGCACCATATGGATTCTATCTGGGACATATTCTAAGCATTTCCCCTATTATATTATATCCTGCCGACTCGAACCTTGTGCTATCTTACAAGGCAACACATCAAGTGTTCCCTGCTGTGTTTTGAACACTCGTCTTCTCAAGACAACAAATATGGAAATTTCATCTCTGTCTGAAAATTATTAAGAGATGCACCTTTAAGAGGCAATTAGGTTATGAGGGTTCCTCCCTTATAGAGAAATTAGTTCAGCCTGCTAATGACCTCCCTGCCACCTATTTCCCCAGGTCTTTTGGGATGCCTGAATCTTCATAGACGACTACCTGTTATCTACAATAGTGAGCCAGTGACATTCTGTTCAGTTGGTCTCAGGTAGAGTGTCCTGTTACAGCAATACAAACAAACATTGTTACCTGTGGCAAGTAATTGCTGAACAAATTCACAGTGGAGTTCATGCAGTGTTTGGCTAATATCCTGTCAAGCTGGAGAGATGTCCAGTATGACTGAGAAATTTCCCCCATGGCAGAGGCACGGGAGGGGGGGGTTCATGTAACCCTCCCACTTTCTTAGAGTTATCAGTCTCCCCTCTGTCTCATGACATTCTCAGGTCGTCTCTTCTCTGCACAAAGGTCTTTTAGATCCATAAAATCAGCCTTGACTTTCCTCTCACAATCCACTCCCAATATTCCCCAGATATTCAGTGCCAAATTTGCCACCATCTGCTTCTGCCCTTCATTCCCAATATTAAGCCAACTGAGCACACCCAGGTTTTCTTGTTCGCTTTTGAGGTTAAAAACCTAAGAGAAAAAAAGAAGAACTTATTATTTTTCCTTATTTTTTTCCAAATATGACCTAAATATCTCACTGCTAAGTCTGTTGTAAAGCATTTCATAAGATGTTTCTAAGAACTCTATAATTACACAATATTTTATTCCAATTAAAGGTGCAGAGATGAAGGTATAGAACTAATAAATGATTTACATACTAGGCAGCTAACAAGAAATCCAGATCTTATAGACTTCACTAACTGAGCAGAGAAATGGAGATAAAATATGAAAACAAAACCATGGTTATTATAAAAGTTACAGACTTGTTAGCATTTGAAATTAATGGCACTGGAAAGTATGGTAAGCAAAACTAGTCAGGCCAGTCTCAAACAGAGGAATACTGCATATTTTCTCCCATGTGGAGATTATAGATTCTGAATTTTGTGTGCGCATGCATGGATGCATAACCCTGCCCCCTTCCCGCTCTCTCTCCCTCTCTCCCTCTCTCCCCCCTTCCCCCCCTCTCTCTTTCTTTGTGTGTGTGTGTGTGCGTGTGCTGAAATAGAAAAGAGAGTTACTCAATTTTTAAATGTAAAAATAACCCTTTAAAAATTATGTGTATGTGGTTAAAATAATATGACAGGGTAATAAAGATGTCTTAAGCAAGGCACAGAGAAGGTGAAAACCCAGAAAAAAAAGTAAATGTGACAGGAAAACCTAAAGGCTACTACTATTGCAGGGAAGAATGAGAACTGTCCTGTCAGAGGGGGCAGGGAACAGGGGTGAGGAGGACTGAAGGTGGACAGATGAAAACACAGAATGCATGATAACGTCGTGATGAAACAGAAAACTTTGTATGGTAATTTCATAAAATTAATAAAACATATAAGAGAATTTGAACTTAAAAGAAATGGAACTTTTTGCTTGTCTTTTTGGTGTAAAGTTTTTCCTCTCTTCCCTTCTCCATTGCTATCCTATGTCTCCATCCCTTATTCAATGTCAAATTACGTCATTCTTTGAAAAAAAAAAAAAAAACTCCTTTGCTACAGTTGAGTTCAAATGCCTGTTATAGCTAACTTCTCAAAGTAGCTCAAAGTTTTGAAAATGAATCATGTTTCACACAGGCATCAACAGCAAGCCAATTTTCCTGGCATTAAATGATTTCCTAGATATCAAATTCATCGAGTGATTTCACTTTGTTCCATCATTTATCCCTGACAGCATTTTAGAATCACAACGGCGCCAAACACTTCTTGGGAAACTCATAATGCTAATCGCCGTGGCTGCTGTTTATTAGCGGCACCGTGTGCCAGGCACCTTGTTAAGCAGTCCGTGCAGTCTCCTCTGACCATCACTGCCTTTCTACTAGGTAGGCACCACTACCTCAGGCTGTCCTAATGAGGACAGTCAGACCTCAGAAAGGTTAAACAATGTCCCTAAGGCTACAAGTCAGTAATGAGCAGAGCTAGAAAAAGGGCTGTCCAAGCCTATACAGCCACACCCAGGCAGTTTTCCATTTTATGACTTGATTTTTCAGAACAGTGTAAGGAAATTTGCCATAAGAGCCAAAGAGAAAAAAAAAATGCCTATGAAGATCCTCTAAGTATAATACAGACATATCTCCTCATATATAAATGTCCTAAGGGAAAACTTTGCTTTTAAACTTCTAATGCAGAGAGGACAGATCAAACTATGCCATCACCCTGCAATAAACTGATGAACTTTCAGTCAACACAAGTACTGCTCAGTCAGCACCACACTGCCAACCTGGAAGGTGCCTAGGAGTCAGTTTCAGAAAATATGTCAATGGAAGCATACATGCACTTCACATAGTGGGATAGAGGCTGGAAAATTACCTTTCGCCAGGAGCCCATCTCACCATGCATTTCTGAAAATATTCATGAGTTTGGTCTCTGAGATGGACAGAATACTCTCCATCATCTCTTAACCTTCCTTTCTTTCTTTTTTCTTTTTCTTTTTCTTTTTCTTATTTTTAAATTTTATTTTATTAATTTATTCTTATTACATCTCAATGGTTATCCCATCCCTTGTATCCTCCCATTCCTCCCTCCCTCCCATTTTCCCCTTACTCCCCTCCCCTATGACTGTGACTGAGGGGGACTTCTTCCCCCTTTATATGCTCATAGGGTACACAGTTGAGTGGAGAGTGGGGTATGACTTTCACACGTACTCTGGTACCTCATATTTGACCACATCCCCTGGATGGGGAGACCTGGTGGCACTCAGAGAAAGGATAGCAGGCTACCAAGAAGAGACCTGATACCCTAACCTTTCTTTCTTTTTTATAAAAATAGCTATATGATTCAAAGCTCCATGGAGACTTCTAGAAGATCTTTTGCTTTGTATCTTTAATATAATGCAAAAGTTGTTCCACCCTCTACATTTACTTTTTTAAAAATCCCCTTTAAAATACTATGTGTATGGCGTTAAATTAAGTACACTGAAAGGAATGTTGGCTGGCACATTCCCAAAGTGGAAGTATGTGTAATCAGGATATTAATAACTTTATGGGAGGATTGCTATGTGTTAAACATCTTGTACTTTTTATTTCTTTTGCCCACTTTTTTAGATAGGCAAACTGAGGATTGTGAGGCTGAAGAATTTGCCAGGATCAACCTTTTTCATAAGTCTAATTCATCTGATGTCAAACAGGCTTTCATAGTTCAGCCAGAACTATCTCCCCTCTCTGCCTTCCAAGCTCATGACATATCTAGTTCTGTCCTGTTGGAAATTAATCATCAGGAAGCAATATGATACAGCATCAGCCATGCATTCTATCAACTCTAAAGGAGCCAGGCAGCCTATGTCATAGAATCAAGCCAGTTCTAGCGGAGTCTAGTGGAGACTTCAGTGGATAAAGGACGTTCACTAGTCAAGTTTCTTTATGTCGTAAAGACCTGTATGGCCAGAGCCTACTTCAGAAGATAAGCAGGTAAGTCCAGCCAAGCCAATAACCTGAATTCCTGTGTGTAAGTGGGTCCACGTGCACATCTATGTGGAAGCCAGAGGTTGTCTTCAAGTGTTTTGCCTCAAGCATTGTTCATCTTTTCTTTTGAAAGAATGCTTCTCACTGGAAACTGGGCCTCAGCAATTTGTCTAGGCTGGCTGGCCAGGGAGCCTCAGGGACCATCATCAGCTCACACATTACCACCATATCCAACTACAGCCACAGGTTCTGGGATGGAACTCAAGTCCCTATGCTTGTACAGCAAGGCCGTTACCAACGGATCCATCTCCTAGGCAAGATTGTTCTTCTTATATTTCCTGCAAATTTTTGAATGGTACCTTTACTAACATTTTAGTGCTGATGACTCTGATTAAACAGCAGCTCCCTTGGGTATTTAAATGTTTCAGCTCTAGGAGGCCTCTCTGTCCCTCTTAGTGGGGACCTTTTACATTGGGTGACGGAAAGCTTCCCTTCTACATCCAAACTAGTACAGGAAGGAGTATTTCCAGCAGTTATTAGATCTATGTATTATATATATATATATATATATAGTATGTGCATGTATGTACATATACATATATGTATATATACATATATGTATATGTATACATATGTATATATGTATATATACACACACATATAAAAGTAACCTAATAATATGTATTATATATAGTATGTGCATGTATGTACATATATACATATATGTATATGTGTATATATGTATGTATATATATATATATATACATATATATACATATAAAAGTAACCTAATTAGGCAAATGGCTTTTCCATTTGACACATGAGCAAAGTGAGGATAAAAGGCATCAATACTTCATTCCAAGTTAAATGACCCCTCTGGCTCTGAGCAAGCTCACTGGACTCCAAACTCATTATCACAACCCTAGTCATTGCTCACTGTCACCTTGAAGATGTTACGCCGGCATGAATGCCTGTCACTTACAACATGAGCCTAAGCCCTGAAGAGCTCATGTGAGCCTCAGGGAGGAATCCTCTCTTGGCGCTCTGAGTCCATTTGCAAAACTAGAACAGAATGCACAGGCAATGGCACTGCTGGGGAGTCGAGGGGGGTGGAGTTCAGTGGTTGGATGCCAGCTGGCTCAAGGTTCCAGCTCTCTTGCCATTCCTGGAGCAAGCCACCACGTTAGGTCTGGCCATGCTCCACTGCTTTGGTGCCCAGTTTCCCAGCCACTTTCAGTCTTTCTTTCCCAGAGCAAGAACATTTACAGGCCCAGGGATCGCCCCTTGGATATTTCCAGCAAACACTCTGGAGCAGCACTTTCCTTTTTACTATTTTCAGTTACACATCCTAATTTGATGCAAAACTTGTCACTGTTGAAGAAACATGTCCCTGTGCAGGGGACCCACTGGATACCCAAATGAAACCGAATAAGGAATAGCCAGCCATTCTACTGAACAATTTGCAAATATTGCTGATCTTTGCCAAGTGTTTTTGGCAAAGTCAGCTACAGCAACTGACTGCAGAGCTTTTCCAGACAGAAATTTGGGCTACCTAGAAAAATGTAGCAAGCTGATACAAAAACTTCCCTTAAACTCATGTAAATTCCAGACAATAGAAGTGTCATTCAGGTAAATATTTGCATTAGCTTTTCAGGAAGCATTATTCAGCATTTTTCTTTCATGAGGAGGTATGGCCCTTATTAGAAAATCATTTGTACAAACATCTTTGTGTTTGTAGGTGGTGGTGGTAGCAGTGGCAGTGGTGTGTGTGTGTGTGTGTGTTTGTGTGTATGTGTGAGTGTGTTTGTGTGTGTGTTTGTGTGTGTGTGTTTGTGTGTGGCAAAAGGACAATATTGAAGTCAAATATCTTGGGAAAAATAACAGGAGATATTCTTTTATTCTTTGTCACAAAGATTAAAAATATAGAATAGATTTATCATAGAAATGGTCCTGGATTCTAAGTCTAAATCTACCTAAAAGCTATTAGCATAATCTTCATATTAATTACAATATATACACAAAATAAAAAGAAATATTAAGTTAAAACTAATGTTATAAAATCCATAAAGAAAACAAAATAAAGAATAGATGTAACCTGCACTTCCCTTCTGTGTTAGGTATTTTTCTCACTGCTAGGAGCAAACCTGACAGAAGCAACTTGAAAGGGGAAGGGAGTATTCTGCTTATCACTGAGGGCATAAAGTTTTTCACAGTGTGCACATCATGGCAACAGGGGCACAGGGCAGCTGGTCATATTGCACAGGGCAGCTGGTCATATTGCATCTACTGTCTGGGAGTACAAGGAAGTGAATGCCGGTGCTCAGTTGTCATTCTAGCTGCCCCAGCCCATAGAATGGTGCTGCGCACTGTATTCCATCTCAGTCGACCTAACCCGAGAAATCTGCCACAGACAGGCCCGCATGGGTATGTCCTGAGGGATTCTAGATTCTGTCATGTCAAGTTGAAAATGGATATTAACCTCTTACTCTTCCACAAAATATACCACATAGCTTTTATAAACCTTGAACTTTTCACCTATAAAACTGACATAAAAGAAGCAATATTGCCCAAATTGGCTCGTTTTAACCATCTGACAGATTCTACATGAAACTTAAAGTATCAAGCTATCAACTTGCAAGTTTTCCCATGACAAAAATCACAGCTCCCTCATTTTATCATGCTCTGAGGCATATCTTAGTTGCTCTTTCTGAAGGAAGGTGCCACTGACTAGCATGGTCATTTCTCATCCTCTGTTGGCGCTAACACTCTATGACCCTGAGCACAGAGCTCCAGTGAGCTGCCTAGGGGATCTGGAGTCACAGTACCAGTCAGTGTTCAGGGCGGTCCCAGTTGATTGCCAGTCTACTAGTAGACCATATCTATTAAGGGACAATATGTTAATTTTCATGGCCAGTTCTGTGCTTATGCTGCCTATGACTCACAGGCCTCCTTCTGGAACTGAAAGCTAAGACCACTTTCAAGATACCTAGGTGAAACCAGAGTGCTATCTACAATTTCAGCCCACTAGAACCCTAAAGTGTTACCAGAATAACGACTTGCTGGCCTGTAAAGCTGACACAGAGGACATATGGTCGACAACATTCCAAGGGCTCCTATGAGATAGTGTAGCCAGAAATACCAGTTAACACAGATGTCCTGAGAGGGGAGTTAGCACAAGAAATGACACCTAGCTCAAGAGAAGTCAGCAGGGCTATCAGGCGTGTTTTTTGTTTATTTGTGTGTTTGTTTTTATTTGGTTAGTTTTTTTTGGGGGGGGGAACCTCAGTCTACATTTCCCTCCATCTTCCTAAGTCCCTGAGAATGGTCCTATACGGGTGTGATTACACATGAAGAAAGGAGGGAGAAGCTGGGGCCACAGAGTGTGCCAGACTCCGAGATGAAGGAACTTTGGACATGTTTTTGTTCAGAAACAACGAAGCAAACCTTGTGCTCAAATTGCATCTACAACTGGCCTATTTTTTCCTTCTTTAGACTTATTTCTAAATCCTTGTATTTTTCCTTCTATAAAAATATAGTGGAAAACTTCTGTGATTCTGTACCTCTTTGCAATGCCCTGATTCTTCTCCAAATGCACTGTAGTTTCGCTCCTTTGACAATGGAAGTGCACACCCCTCAGCCGGAAGGCCAGGAACTGATGCAGGGCAGAGTCCTGGGAGTTCCACTTCCCTCAGGAATGGCTGGAACGTAGGAGATGAGGTCTGGGCAACAGGACTTCAGGGTCTCACTGGGGATGTGGAAAAAGAGTTTTCCCATGGAGTGTCCTAGTTAGCTCTTTTAATGAGATTACCGGTATGTGGAAACTTGCAGTTCTGAAGCTGAGGCAGGAGGCAATACCTCAGGAGGCAGGTTTGGTTCAGTTTGGGTGAACAGAATGGCCGCTTCAGGAACAGCCGGCTGCTCACTTCCGCAGATGAACACTGTGATGGGCCCAGCAGCAGAAGCCCGCAGCTGCTGGCGAGCTCCAGTGGTGACCTCAGAGATTCTTCAGGGAGAAAGGTTTCCTGGGTTTCCCCAGTGCTCTGGACAAACAGCCAACCTAAGTAGAAGATGCTTGCCAGTTTATTTCATGTGAAACAGGGACTTACAAACCATGGCCAGCAGGGAGGAGCTTGGAAGATGAATGCCTTTGATTGGCTGGGGCTAGGATGCTGGTGATACTCTATTTGCATGGGGAGAGATACAAGGTGACAACCTATCTGACTGATCACCCACCTGTAGGCACCTAGGGGCTATGTCACGTGCTCCTGAGGCAGGCAAGAAAACAAGGAGAGAGCTTTGTCCCATGCCTTTGGTTCTCAGGAAGAGATTTTAAATCTCAAATTTGAGATTTCTGGGGTTTGAACATGCTCCGCCTCTGTTCAACGCCAATTCTCCTGGAGGCATGGTCCAGGAGCCCCACACACTTTGCTAGAACAATATGTGGAAAGATATAGTACAGTATGTGGAAACACATAATTACATAGATATATCACACATTTGAAAGCCCTAGTTCCAGCATGAACAGACAAGCCCTATTAAACTCTCTGGCTATACCCTTTGAGGTGATATCTATGTCAGCGTGTGATTTCTTTGTTACTGGAATATGATCACATATAAGATCCCACCATTTATTAGATCAGTCATTCTGTCTTACTCATTTGTTCAAATCCACTTGATATGTGTGTAGAGTAGTTAAATATGATGGCAGCCGTCTTGACGCGTAACTGCCATGATTTCCTTGTTAAGCCTTTCAGCTCGATTTTCCAACATAGTCTGCTAGCAAACCACCCATAGACAAACCGACAAAGGCATGCAGGGCTTTATGACCTAATCTTAGCTAGATTGGCTTGTTTCTTTAATATTGTCTTAAGATTTACCAGGAACATGCCAAAGAAGAAGAAATAGTCTTTGCTGTGTAGCCCATAATAAACTCTGCTTCCTGATACAGACTGGGCTGTGGCAAGTGTCTAACTAGTCTTGAGCCATCTAGGACCACACTTTGGTTCCTAAGACCCCATTACTTGAAATCTGCTGTCTAGCTGTTTCCTTTTCATCATTCTCACAGACCTGTGGGGCCAGTCCTCATGAGCTAGAGCCATCTATTCTGGAAGAGCCATGCTTCTTGCTTTATTAGTAAAATTCTTGGTGAGTTCTTCACAAGTGACAGGGGGTGAAGAGGAGAGCCTGCCTTCTCATCCCCACCCCTAATGTGTCTCTGCTCAGTCTTTCTCCTGATGTCAGAAATTACACCCCTGAGTCAGCCTGTGTTGATGGGTGGCTCAACACATAGACGGGCAGGAGGCCTGACCAAGACCCTTACCAAGCCCTAGTCACAACCTGACCTTCTGGCTACCTCTTACTCAGCAGACAGGGGTACCCCAGACAGTGAAGACTAGGGAAGAAGCTGAGTTAGTGAAAGAAAGTTTTGGGGGTGGCGGGAGCGGCGGAGACCAGGAAGGAACTTCCCTGTCCAGCCTAGCTGGGGAGAATGAAGGAGTCTTAGGAACGTACCATGTTTAGAAAGGAGAAACCCCCGACAGGACTGAGAGGAAGCAGGGAATTTAGAGGAGCCCCGGGTAGTTCAGTTCCTGGAGTCAGGGAAGGACTAGGCAGGCATATGCCATGGGTGAGGGGGAACAGGTAGACGACGTTCCTCATCCTCTCATATCACCTATCACAAGGTCGCAAGCACTTTACTAATGAGCTGACAGGCACTGTGCTTCCAGATCAGCTAGTTCTAGTGTTAAGAAAGATAAGCTTTATGAGACCAGTGGAAGAAGGGCAGCCTGTGGAATATCCCTCTAGAGTCCTATCCCCAGTACTATAATTAGTTAATTAATTAATAAACTAATTAGTAAACATATGAAAGTCTCACTCTATCAAAATTATATCCCTGGAGAATACAAATTATCTTTAATATTAAGACTGCTCAATACCAATATTGCCATTCATTCATTCAGTTGGTCAGTCATTAGTTTATAACCTTTGGACACCTGGTGAAAGGCAGACACTTTCCATCAGGCCGGCTGTGACATTCAGCACCAGAGACACTGCATTGCCTTGTGGAGCTGACAGCCCAGCAGTGGAAAGGGACTTTTAAACACACAGATAATTGCATAATTAAAACTTGTTACAAGTGCTAAGCATAAAGGAGGAAAATAACAGTGTTCTTTGAGAGTGCATAACAGCCCAGGAAGTAAATGAGACTGCAGGTTAACCTTACTCCTTGACACACTGATATTTAAGGAAAATCTGCAGAATGTAGATATTGGGCATTCAAAGAGACAAGAAAAAGCATCTTTGGGACGAAGCAGTGTGAACAAAAGCCCAGATGCAAGAAGCATGGGGCTCACGGGCCAGCAGGAAGCCTGCTCTATGCTACTAGGTTTAGTACAGCAGTTAGAAGGGTATTCATGGTGAAAAAAAAAAACCAAAAAAACAAACAACAACAACAAAAAAACAAAAACAAAAAACAAAAAAAGTCCCATAGCATCCCGTTTAGAGATGTTGGATATTCAGTGTAGTTCTCTGCCTAAAATGTGACATTTCCATATTTCCATATTCAGGTGGCCTTGGGGAGAATGTTTATTCAATATTTCTTTGTACTTTTCCCCTTGCTATTGTTTTATTAGCAAGACGAGAAAATAAATGCTCATTTACAAAACAGTGGGCAAGGACTAAATCTGGGTGTTGTCTTTCTGATAAAAATTTGTATTCCACAGAATCTTTCTGGTAGTCTAAAAGGATGGGTCCATTCTCAGGAAGGCCAAAGCTGTGTTCCCTGCTGAGGATCTAAATAACAGCTAGTGATCTTTGAGCACTTACTTGTTAGGGATTTTAATAAAAGTACATATCTATGCATTTTTTCCCTACTCATTGAAAAATAAAATCCATATATCAGTGAGTTCCAGACATCTCTGGCTACCGAGTAAGACCCTGAAAAACATTTTTGAAAAGGAAAGAAAAACAAGAGAAATGGTTATTTCTATTTGACAAAGTACAGTCAGAAGAGATTAATTTAATCCCTCCAACAATATTGAAATTAGATCCTTTGAGGTCAGGAGAGATCCTTCAGGCTCTTAGAACACTAGCTACTCTTTCAGATGACCTGGGATTGATTCCCAGCGCCATGTGAAGAACCACAGCTTCCTATAACGCCAGTCCCAGGGGACCCAGTGCTCTCTCTGCACTCTCAATCATGCGTGTGGTACAGAAAGATACACGCAGGCAAAACACTCAGATACATAACATTTTTAAAAAACAGATAAATGATTTTAAAAATCAGGAGATCATTTTCCTGGTTGCTTTGTTTTCTAGAAGGGCCTTGGGCCTCCGTGCCAAAGGATCTGTTCGCCCGAATTTACTCCTGTCTACACAAATGGTTTAAATATGGACTCTGACAACTGGGGCTACAGCACACTGTGTTCCTTGAAGCAGCTTGCTCTTCTAGTTAGAAAAGTACTCCAGTGTGTGAGCAGAAGCCCCTGGGTGTCAAGAAAAACTTATCAGAAATGGAGGAAGGTTTATCTACTGCTGCTGTCTGCTGCCGCCTTGGTTCCGGTGACAACCTATGTCTGAAATAAGGATAACAGTCCTTGGCTGTGAGTCTCACTGACAGCATCGAGATTGGCAGTCAGTTGCAACCCTTCAGTTGCAAGGCCTCTCGTCACAGAGCAGCGAGTCCAACCCTTTGCCTTCAGACCGGGGGAGATGGAATCAATCAAACCATCCATCAAGGTAAGGTGCCTGCTAAGATATTCAGGATCTATTTGTGGGGTCATATTTAGTTCCAAAAAACATCTGTAAGTGCCATAACATTTATTAGAGGATAAGTCAGTTAAAAACAAAGTGTCAGTGGATAATATTGTATTTTATGATAATTATAAAAATAGGGACTGCAAATAGTGAACTTTTGGCATTCTAAAACTCCTAAATGGTGAAAGAGAAAAGTGTTATCTTTACATATACAAGTATATAATATAAATGATTTATTGTCTCATATAAGATTTCTTTCTACATGGTGTATGCGATATTTCTAATCCGCAGATACACGGATTGGATACCAAACTGACAATTAGTCAACTTTTTATGTTTTCACTTGTAGAAAAATTTCTTCTGTACAAATCAGGCCTGGTAGGCCCATTAAATACCCCATCAGTTCCTTAGGTGTTGATTTTCACAAGCAATGTTTACATGGTTTAAATTATACTGCTATGATTACTCTCCAAAGATAAGATTGCTATAAGTAAATACAATGATTAAAGTCCTCCCAATTAGATGGAACAGGTTTTCACTTTTATGTGGTATTGGAATTTCTTCTTCACTTTTTTTTTAAAGTGAAGGGGGTAGGGGAGTAAAAAAAAACTGAAAAAAAAACTTCCTGTTCTCATTACATGTTTGGTTTCTACACTGAGTTCTAGAAAGGAAATTAATAATAAGAGCATCAGCTATATAAAGATGCAAATAGGGCTGTTTGTATTATCACCTTCTTGGATTGGAGAAAGTGGCCTTCTTCTTGAAACTGACAGACCTTGGCTTAAAAAAAATCACTATTATAGACTATTGCATTAATGACCCTCAATAAATCATGTTTCCTAAAACCCATGTTTTATCAAGATCATTCTCCATACATCTCTGCATTTGAGATTGACTCTCAGTTGACAACATGAATTTCTTTTGGTCAGTGACACAGAAAGACTTGTAGATAAACTTGGACTCTTGGAAATCTGTCACTTTCTTCAAGGAAACAGGCTCTTCTCTTAGAAAGGGCCTGCTGAAGACAGCAACGTCCCACTCACACTGCAGCCTACTAGACATGGAAGCAAGCTCCCTCATGGGGCACATGGGAGGGTCTAGAATGGTGAGTCAGCTAAATTTAGCTCAAGAAGCAAGACAATGAGTAAATAAATTATAATCCAGTGTAAATTTAGATAGCTCATGATGTTGAAAAAGATAAATCAAAAAGCTTGTGGTAGAACTGCATAGGAAAAACTAGCTTGGACATTTTAGCCTCTTATTTTACCTCATTGAATTTGAGCTATCTCTGTTGTAGGAGAATAATATTCCTATTCTTGCATCAAATTAGGCATTAAGCCAAACGAGCTCCCAGTTACTGTGCTCCAGTTCATTCTAGGGTGCAGAGGCACCACCCCTTGCTAAATTCTTCTTTTCCTGAGTCATTATAAAAGCAGAGGGATGAGAAGACTCATTTCCCTCCTAAGCATGCTAATAAAGAAGCTAGCATCCCTTCACAAGAAAGAACTTTCTAAGTAAGGACTGTTCAACACACCAAAAATGCTTATCAATCAGTGTCTCAATCATAAAGACAAAAACTCCAGGGAATTTTTGAGTTAGTGGAGCGAGTCTGACGTGACCTTCCCATGTCCTTTCTAGATCTACTCAGAGGAAAATATTTTCTTCTTTGAGATGTGACTTAAACCTGCTCTTCTTCCCCTGGTAAGAAGAACTCCAGATGCTGGTAAGTACTGTGTAAGCTTAGTACGAGAAGATAAGATGAGAAACATCTTTAAAACAGACCTATGGATACAGCACGGGAAGATCAGATATTCTGAAAGAACATTAAAGAGACATTATACACCACTCTACTGTCTAGCGTGATACGAAGTCTCATTAGGTTACAAAACAAACAAAAAAACATTTAAAATGAGGCTTGGTGACTGCCTTTTCATCTTTGATTTACTCAAAATATTTTCTATAATCTTGAAGATATTATTGTCTCCGATTTAGCAAAATTGACTGTACGTTACAATACATTGCCAGAGATGGTATTCAATTTTGACAGACTAACAAGCTATTTAAGTTGCCCATATCTTAGCATTTTCTCAATTACCAAGTAGGTGTTAAACATCTTAAATACTATTTAGTGCCTCATAAAGAGCATAGACAGAAACACAAACATGCCTGTATAAATAAGAATGCACGCTCAGGTTTTCACAGAAGGACACACATACAAACAAGCAAAACTCATGACCCTGCCCTCATTGTCCCTACCATCCTGGGACTAACTGCATGATCTTTTTTTGTCCTTTGTTCAGAGCAGAACTTGGACCATAGATACAATGAGTTGTAGCTCTGCCTGAGACAGTCGGTGCCTGGTTGTGTGCATCCATCACTGCTGTCCAGATGCCCTTCCATACTCTCAAAAAAAGATTGTAAGTTTGATATTCCGCTCCTGTTATGATGATTGGTTTTTATTAACTTGACTCGATCCTTGACCGGCTTGGGAAAAGGAAATAGTGAGAAAATTCCTGCTTAAGATTGGCCTATAGGCAACTCTGTAGTGCATTTTCTTTATTGGTGATTGATATGGATTGTGCTACCACATGAGGGACATGTCACACCCTCGGGAGGATGGTCTTAAGTTGTATTTTTTTTTTTTTTAAAGAAGGCAGGGTGAACACCCTCATATGTCCTGTCCCTTCAATTCATTCCACGCTCTTCCAGTCGCGAATTGATAGCTTCTTTATTATTGTTACTTACTCAATACAAAGTGGTCAGCCCTAGCAGTATACACACAACAACAGCAGCAGCAGCAGCAACAATATGAATTCAATGGGTTATATGTATATATTTGTGTGTAGTTATACAAATACCTTTTTATAACAGAAAAAAGTCTCCAAATTTTGCTGTATGAACTCAATAGCAGAATATAGTTGACAAGGAAAAAAGTCAGTGAAAATAGGAAAATAAAGATGAGTCAATAACATAATCTAAACTGAGAATGCAGAGGCAAAAATAATACTGAGGAGAAAACACAGCCTTAGAAACCTATGAGGCAATACAGAAAGGATTAGAGGGAAGGAGAAAGAACTTGGGGAAGCATAAGCATTTCAAATGACAATGTCCTTTTCCCGATTTGGTGAACATCATACATTAAAGAACAATTTCTTGCAGGATAAACTCAAATAAAATTCTGCCCAGGTACACCGTCAGGACAGGGGAAACGGGAAGAAGTGAGAGTAGATAGTATGGAAACCTATCACATTCCACAGTAAAATGATGCCAAGATCAATCGCAGGTAAGGGGGCTGTAAATAAACATAGAAGTTTAGGTTTTTAGAAGAAGAAAAAAAAAAAAAAATCCTGATACTCTGAAGCCCTCCCCTACACATGATCTTTTCACTCGAGAAAAATGAAACTAGGGAAGATTAGATGACTCAGCTAAAACAGCTCTCTCAGATGAGTGAAAAGGAAAGAAGGATGGAGGGAAGGAAAGCCTGAGAGGACTGGGAAGGAGGAGGAGGGAGTAGAGAGAGGGAGGAGGGAGGAGGGAGGGTAACAGCAATGAAGAAAATCACAGGGAGCTAGAGAGACAAAGAAACAGTAATCTCTTAGGAGGGGAGTGGAAAGAGCAGAGTCCTTAGCACTGTTCTTATCACTATGTTTCTCCTTAAGGATACAAAGGAAAATAATGTTTTCTGCAACAGGAAATAGTTTGAGGGAAGGTAATTCTCCCTGGAGGATCGAAGTTGAGAGGCTGGATTCCCAGGCTCCCAGTAAGGAGTACTTAGCAGAGTGCTGAGATCTGGGGTATGCGCAAAAGAAGACAACCAGTGCAATGTTTTCCCTGCTTGAAGAGGCTTGCTGAGGCCATGTTTAAAAGAGCAGAAGGAGTGAGCAGCTTTTTTTCATAGGGACAAAACCACTGGGAAATCTAGTAATAAAATATAGCGTTCGTTTCAGCGCCAAGAAAAATTACACGAATTATTTGTTGACATTCTGTAGCCAGAAAAAGAGAAGTGAGACAATAGGTTACTGGCTAACCTCGCAAATTCTTTGCCAGAGGACTGCTTGCCCTTTGTTTCCACATTTTCTTCTTTCTCTCAACTTTTTAAAATATCTTCTCCTCTTTCCATGCCCAGCTTTCTTCTTTTCTTTTTTCCTTCTCATTTCTTCTTTCTGCTTCTCTGTGTCTCCATGTCTTGCAAACGCAAACACACAAGATACATAGAGGGACAGGTCACACAATGATGACCACACTTGGGGCCTTCAGCCTTCATAGTGAACTGGACTACTGTTGTAGCACAGTGAGCCAAAAGAAGTCCAGAAATCTACTGGACAAAGAAGATCTTTTAGAGGTAATGCTAATAAATTTCTTAAAATTAATATTTGAAAACTAAAACTTTAGGGATTAAGTAAGAAAACAAAAATAGAGATTTTTTTTGTTTTGCAGTACTACTCTATGATTCTACAGCAATGAGTAGCAAGCTTGTCAAGGTCCCTGGCTTCTTCCCGTTACAAAAGCTCTCCACTGACTTTCAGCGGAAAGCCGAAAAGATTTGTCTATGTTTCTTTGGAGAGGAAAGTCAACAAATAATTGGAATAAACACTGTCACTTGCTGAGATGTCAAAGTTCAAATGTCACTGAGGAAACCAATCTTCAAAAACAGCCGAGGATGGCATTAAGGACCATGTCAGTATCATGATGGCCTCAGTACCCACTGGTATGACAATACCACTTGAGTTAGCAGATACCCATCACCTCTCACAGTGGGAACAACTATGGAGTGGGAAGCAGCTACTTGGGCACCAGGCTTTTAGACTTCTTCCAGGACAGTAGACAATGTTCTGGGTCCCTAAGTTCCCATGACTTATCTTTGAGAAATGGTAAAGACGACTGTCCATAGTCTTGCTCTTCATTGAAAATACGTCCTTGATGCTGTCGTATTCCAAGAGAAAGTCCAGTATCAGTGTCATGGCTGCTTGAGAAGAATGAGTGAAGCAGGCTACCTAACAGATGTAACGATATCTTCAACATGATCATTGCTTCAGGAAAAGGTACACTACCGCTGTCGTCTTTTGTCCTCCTTTCCGATGCTCAGCTTGATATCATCTAATCTTCCTACATCTGGCATCTTTCTTTGTTCTGTCTTTTTTGGCTCTATACTCAACATAAAACTAACACTACTTTAAAAAAAAATAAATGGATAGCTGACATTGAAGGAGTAGGCAGCAGAGAATTTTGGCAAAGGAAGACAGAGATCCAAGGATTGTTTTGAAAAATCTGTGGCTCATACTTCCAGGACACAAATTAGGAGTAGGAGAAGTAAAGAGGTGATTTTTAAACTGAGTAGATTTTGGCAGAAGGGGAGAAAAATGCTGGAAAACCACCAAATACATTTTATTTGATTCTGTTTGTGTAGACTTGGCTGGAAAGTGATTTTTAATTGTTGTTGCTGTTGTTGTTGTTGTTGTTGTTGTTGTTGTTGTTGTTGTTAGTAAATAGTAAGTTGAATTGGAAGGAACCACACGATAATTTTAAGACTATACCAAGACTTTCCTTTAGGTACATCCTAGTGTGAGACAACCTCTTAAGATCCTATTGGTAGTGTTTTGAGAGATATATGACTCTAAAAAGCAAATCTAACAGTTGTTAGGTGTAATTGCTTGCCCATTAGATGTCAAGTCATTCTACATGGATGACGAGCTTCAAAGGAAGCTTGCTGGTACCCTTTGACACTTCCTTGGTTTTAGTGCTTCCTGTTGATTAAGGGGGATTAGCTCAACAGCCTCTGAGGAAAGACAAATTCAGTGTCTGGGCAATCACCACTGAGAATAAAGAAGCCCCAGCTGATCACATAAGAAAGAGAAAAGGAAGGATCTAGAAAAAATAATTGAGTAAGAATGAAGCAAGATGTCCACAGGGTGCAAGAGTGGTGTCAGATGGAGTAAAGTCAGAAAGAATACTTTCAGTTCCAACTCATTAAAACATGTGCATCAGCACAGTCCTTAATGTACAATAAACAAGGTGCCAGCGTTCATATGATGATGAATTACAGCATGCCTTCCTCTCTCTTTCTCTGTCTAGATTCTCACCTTGTCTACTTTATTCCTGTACCTGATGTTCCTGCCAGAGGAGTCAACAGAGATGAGATGCTCCTTTAAGGCTACACCAGTGAGCACAGTTTGCAAGGTTCTGGTGTGCTGCATGGATGTGCACAATGCACACTTTTCAAGGCATCAGCCATAGGAAGTTCCAAATGCTTTGGTTAGCTCATTTTAGTAAATGTCTTCTTTTAAAATGAAAACACAGAGTCACAAACTTCTCATTTCTTTCTTTTCTATTTAAACCAGTTTATGAAGTATTAATTAGCCGTTACTCCATTCCAAGTAGTAGAAGCTGCCACAGAGAAGGAAATAAACTAGATTGTTCCATCAATAAATAAAGTATAGAAATGGAAGACAGAAATATAGCAAAGATACAGCCATGCAAAGCAGTAAATCTAATTCTAAGGATGTGTGTGAGGGCAGCAGTGAAGAAAAAACAGCTGTGAATATTAGAAAGATTGCTAAGGGAAGTTCTTCTAAATATTTAAAACTTAAGTTACTTTTGAAAAAATGAATAGGATGGGTTTGCACCTTGAAAAAGAGAGAAGATATGTAATCCCAGGTAACGGGGATCACACTTGCACACTGTGTAAGGGAGAAATATCTGGCATATAATTAAAACTCTTAGCAGTTTGGTATTAGTAAAAGCCATGGCTTGAGGGTGTTGCCCAAAATATATGTTTCAGAAATGCAGTCCTCATGCTTATTTGTTGGTGGTGTTTGGAAGATTCCATGAAGGGTTATAGCTAAGGCCCTCAAGACATCAGTGGCTTTGCGAGAAGATCTAGAGTGCTTACTGCTGTGCTTTGGCTATGAGGCCATCTGACATGTTGAGATACAACAAGGAAGCTCTCAACAGTTACTGAACAACTGAAAGCGTCATGCTCTTACACATGCCTGCTTCAGAATTTACATTTCTATTGTGTACAAATTACCTAGTCCTAATAATGAAAAGAGACTAAGAAGAGAGTTCAACATAAACCTGTGTGTAAGCGAGTAATGAAGCCCAGGTTTGTATACGACTAGAAACCAGAACCAGCAGGACCATCTGAAAGGAGAAAGGAACCAATGGGGTTCAGGGAAGCCTGTCTTCAGCTAGTGGAGAAGAAAGGAGATCGGTGCCATTTCCAGTGACATCTCTGAGGTTATCAAAGGACAGGAGGAAGTTGTCAAAAACTAAATCATCCTATGTTTCTGTCCCGTGCAGAATAAGGATAAGTCTTTGGAATTCATCTCTTCAAGGGAAGTAGGAAATAGAAGAAATGGGGTGCTCCCTCCAAGAGTGAGATTAAAAGCTTTCTTAGGTGCAAGTCAAAAGAGCTGTAGAGAAAGTAGTCTGAGCAATTGCTGGTGGTAAAATTCCATTAGAGGGAGAGACTGGGAGATATGTGTGAAACATAGTTAGGTGAAGGAAGGGCTCAGAGCTCTGCGGGCTGATAGTTTTTAAGAAAGGAGATTTCTTCCCCCAGTTACAGCTCTTGACAAAGCGTCCCTTCATTATTTTGAAGAAAGATCCTTCCCTCACAACTGTTGTGAGTTTGAAACCCATGCTGTGTTCCAAGGCCTTGAATTATCAATAGACATGCGATTTTCTGCTTGTGTTGACAATGACTTAAGAATGATGTCTAATAATGGTGTATTCAGTTTATTTTGATAGCTAGGAGAGTATATCATTTTGAAAGCAAATAAAAATATGCAACTTGATATTTAGATGCAAAATAGAAAACTCTTTCAGAAAATAAAGGAAAAGAATGAGACAAAAAGGCCAAATAGTATAGGCAGAGTGAACGAATCCCAAAGAGAAATCCAATATAGAGACAGGAATCTCAACACTGCTCAAGAAATAGAATCTTCTCCACATCTCTATTTTGAGTGTGAGGGTTGCATATGCCATATGGAGAACTGGATTTTCTTTCTAATAAGTGTGAAAGCAGTGTTGTCCATCACATAGAAATCTGTTTCCTGAAAGTGCTATACTTAAGTTTCCCACCTCTAATAAGCCCCCTCTATCAGTGCCCTTTAAATAGCAGCTGAAGAATGTAGTGTCTCATGGGCTTTATTTGAGTGCTGAGGGGATTAAATATATCGAATTGCTCCTTATTCATTTAAACTCAGTGTTAGAATTAATCATTTAATTTCAGCATGGCATTGTGGAGTTATTGGAGTGTAAGCTATGTGTTCAATAATAACCACATACTGTAAATACTGTGGAGGATTCACTTAGGGGATTATTTCATATTGTCTTCATTTCATCAGCAGTGAGATGTGTGTATGGTGACCATTAGGCTCACAGATACGAAACAGAGAATGCATAATTTCTGTGAGTCCCATTACTACTAAATGTAGAAGGAAAAGCCAGTAATAGAACTTCCTATGGTTAGCTACAAATGCTGGTATTTAACAACTGGGTATCTAACAAAGAATCAATTCTTTGGACCTTGACTTATGCAAGAACTTCGTAGGCACGACATTAAAAACACAAGTGGAAAAAAAAAAAAAAAAAAAGAATAAAAATGACATCAAACCTAAAAATGTCTGTGGTGCAAAAGTTACTGTCAATGTGCATGCAAAAGGTAGCTAGAGTCTATGCAAGTGTAGTGGTGGACTTCTAGGGAGGAGTCTTTACCGCACAGAGCGATGCTGCTGCTGCACACCTGAAGCGACTGCCACTGCGATTGCTTACACAAGATCTGCACAGGTCCAAGCCAGTCAAGTTCCCAGCGTGAATGAGGAAGGAGGAACTTTTAAACTTTCTAACCTTTAAACCCTAGAAACGTCCCACCCATAGCCCAGGGCATTTGGCAACTGATGGCTGGTAGGGGAACAGGAGTCCTTGCCTTTATTTATTTATTTATTTATTTATTTATTTATTTATTTATTTATTAGTGATGTAGTCCCTGGGAGACAACCCCATACTCCAGTACATGGACCCACACATACAGGCATCCCTAGGTAGACTCAGTGGGTCTAAAAACAATGCACCTAAAGTTGAGAGGGCTGGGGCCAGGGACAGGAAAACTTGGAAAGAAGGGGTGGGAGATATATTTGATCAAAACACATTATAAGCATATATCAACTTCTCAAAAATAAAAAAAAAAAATTAATTGAAAATAATAATAGCAACAACAACAAAGCAATAAAATGAGTAAAATATGGATAGTTATTTTCCCTTAACATATACAACTGGATAATTAGCATATGGGCACATATATAACAGCCTTGGTTGTCATGGAAATGCAAATCAAAGTTGCATTGAAATACTACTTCGTGCACCCTAGCACAACTAAGATAAAAAGATTAGACAATGAACCCTCACAGGCAACTATATCTTATGTGAGCCCATTTGTCTAATTTGTGTAGGATACAGACACCAAAAGATACAAAGCAAATCAGTAGTTACCTAGGAATTTGTGTGTTGTATAGTTTCAGAAGTATGAAAAAAAATCATAAAGTTTTAATTGTCACACAATTCAAAGAATTTGCTCAACATTTTAAAATTTTATATTTAAACTGTTTGTATATGGAAAGTGAATTACCTCAATAACATTGCTTAAGTGCCACAGTGAACAGACTAGTCACAAACAAAAGTAGGACAACCCCATGCTTTCCTAGCAGATAGTATTTAAACAGTATAATATATTCCTGAGGTGGGCTGCGGAGCCTGCAGTCTAGCACTGCTCTCAGATCAACTTCTCACTACCTGTGGCTTTAGCAGCTCATACCTCTGAGCTTTTGTTCTTCTTGTTTGGAAAATGGACATGGAGTGTCTGCATTGTAGGTTTGCAGTGTGAAATGAAGAACACACCTAAGATGACTTACAGATTGCCTACTATACTTAAGCATTTTGTTAACTGTGCTACTTCCATTTTTCTTCAATTTTGCAAATGGGATCCAGGCTTAGTCATGACTGCCTTTGCTAACATCGGTAACCAATGCTCCTCCCCACCGCACAGCTGTCACGGTGCTTTACGATTTTGTTTACTGTTGATGCTCTCTTCGTTGACACACATGTGCCGTTCAACACAGCAGAAGAATGCAGCTGGAAGATCACAGGCTTGTTGAAGAGAGGAGTTTCCATAGCTGGTTCTTCCCTGATGATGTGCTAGTGAATCCATTCAAATTGCCATTTGAATAACCAAGATGAGTCAGTAGTGCCTGTCTGGGCAGGTTGCAACAAATATTAAATGCCACAGACTGTGCTAAGATGGTAAATAACAGGCAAGGCACTTTGCTCACTGGAGAGACACTGAACCAAGCTAAACTCCATCTCCTGTCACTCCCTCTCCCCCATTTCTCCTTCCTACTCTTTCTTCCTTCTTTCATTTCTCTATAAGAAAACAAGGATAGTATTCGAAATAAGTAAGAAACGAACACCTTGACTGAGTGTGATTGTTTTCTCTTCCTCCAAAATTGTATCCACAGCTTCCAAAATGACTCCAATTAAGAAGTCATCTTTAAACACACACACACACACACACACACACACACACACACACACACACACACACAAATACACTGCTTTTCTTTTATTCTTTCCCCCTTTTCAGTGATATGGTGAGATAGGAAAAAAACCAGACACCCAAGTTTCACATAGAATTTGATGAAAACTTTAGAACTCTGACCATTCCTACTTGCTAAATTGGCATTTATTATCATTAGGAGGAGACTTTGTGAGCAAGAACTACATGAAAAAATGTGCACAGGGCTCTTGGAGAGTTACTTTCTGAAAGTAGTGATGTCTTAGTGTCAGTCATTGAAAGAAATATCCAAAAAGTAATGTGAGCTGAAGCTCAAGGTTTCTCAGGGTGTCCATTTGAGTTACAAAAGATTTTTATGCTCCATTTCAGACATTATTTAAACATTGTTCTTCCTGCAAACATGCCGCACAGAGATAAGCTTTTGCTCTGAACCTCATGAAAATGTACATTGGTCTAAAAAGTCAGCTTCAAAATGCCTTCTTGGAGGTAACTGTTTATTAACCTGGGGGAGGGAGGAGGATTTCAGTTGCAAACCCTTAGTCGAAGGGGGATGGGACAAGGTTTGCAATATTCTCCTTAATGGTGTGATTTGCACAACAGTGGTGCTGTTAAAATCTAAATAAAGTTCCTGGAGCCATCGGGGCATTACACCATAGCTGCTTCATTTAGTCTAATAGTCCACGTGTAGAAAATTTCCATGCATTTTAATCTATTTAATGATCACCTTTCTCAGGTGATTTACAGCAGCTGGATATCTGGGGCTCTGGTACCCAGGAGTCACTCACTGCACAATAAGCCAGGAGGAAGATGCGAATGAAGAAGGTTATGTTTTGTGTGGATCTGGCTGCTTTAACTCCACAGTCACAACGATGTACCCGTGGCACACAGGGCTTCATAATCAGAATGATAGGCACTCAAAGCACAGGTTTCACCTTACATTAGTTTGCTGGATTATGAAGGCATGAATTTTGCTAAATTTCAATTATTATTTTTGAAGTAGTGGGTCCTTTGATAGAACAAATAGATACTAACCAAGAGATTATTTCTCGCAAGGGAGTGTGTCTTAGGATATTCTGCAGGAAAAGATACAATAAGTAGTTTCCTATGGCCAAAGAGTGTCAGAGTGAACTGCACTCACACATTCTGGATTCTGAGAAGGCCTGCAAAGGTGAGACCATTATATTTTGTTTGTCTGTGCAATCTACTATTTCCCACACTAACATCATCATTAAATAATAATCTCCAATATGTAATCCCCTTTGCCACTCTGAATAAATACTTCATGAATGGTAACCTTACTCTATTCCTAATATCAGAATTCTTTGGAAACAGAAAACATAAATGTGGAAACAGACGTGTCTGGGCTTCTGTCTGACACTTGCAAGCATTGAAATCTCACATCTTAAGCTATTTTAGTTCTCCAACAGTTGCTTTTACCTTTTGCAAAAAAGGAAAAAAAAAAAAAAAAAAAAGGAAAATAACAAGAACTACTGCATAGGAGTCCTTGTGAAGTTCAAGTAAAAAAAAAAAAAAAATGCAGTTCTGAATGTAGATCAATCTCCATCCCATCTTGTCATTATCAACTTAAAACATATCTAGACCTAAAAACATCTTAACCCCTAAACAACTAAGCTTCATTGTAAAACTAAGCCACCTGGTCTTCAACTCCTTCAGAGACTTGAGAAGGAATAAACATGATTACCTGAATATGCCTGGAGTGAAGGTTAGTAGCTTTCCAAATGAGAAGATGACAGAGACAGTTTTCTACCTGAATAGTCACCCAAAACTCTCTATTATGTTGGAGCATCCTCTTCAGCCTTCTGGACCAATATATCTGAAAGATGTTTTCTTCAAGGCTGTCAAATACAAATAGCCAAAACACTAAGAATCTAACATTTACATAACTCCTCATTGTGTCATGGTTCTTCTTGCTATAGGTAGTTTATTGTGTATGTGTGTAATAATATAGATGTATATGTAAAATTAAAAAATGTTTAATTTTAAAAAAATAAGTAAAAATTCAAACAAACAGTGATTAAAGTAAAAAAATGCAAAATGATTGGAGAAAAGCCTGTTACTTCCTGGGTTTTAATTCTTTCTTCACTGTACTCTACAAAAAGACCATAAAAGGTTAAAATTATAGCCATGACATTCTCCACTGTTGAGTGGAGAGTGGGGACTGACTTTCACACAAACTCTGGTGCCCCATTTTTGACCACGTCCCCTTGATGGGGAGGCCTGGTGGCACTCAGAGGAGGGATAGCAGGCTACCAAGAAGAGACTTGATACCCTATTAGCATATACAGGGGAGGAGGCCTCCCTCAGTCACAGACATAGAGGAGGGGAGTAGGGGGAAAGCAGAAGGGAGGGAGGAATGGGATTATACAAGGGATGGGCTAACAATTGCGATGTAATGTGAATAAATTAATAAAATATTAAAAAAATTATAGCCATGGATAATATCCTTGAAGATCAGTGAGATATTACGATTTTTTACACGGATGTCTAGTCTATGTTTTAAATGACCTTTTTTTTGTTTTTGTTTTTTTGTTTTTATTTTTTATTTATTTTTTAAATTAATTTATTCTTGTTACATCTCAATGTTTATCCCATCCCTTGTATCCTCCCATTCCTCCCTCCCCTTCCCCATTTTCCCATTATTCCCCTCCCCTATGACTGTTCCTGAGGGGGATTACCTCCCCCTGTATATTCTCATAGGGTATCAAGTCTCTTCTTGGCTACCTGCTGTCCTTCCTCCCTTCCTCTGAGTGCCTTTCAATGGGCATTTTAGACAATGTTTAAGCAAGCTCTGACTGTAAATACATGTATTGTATGACAGATATTGAGCCCTGTGGTCATGACTCAGTCCTAGAAAGTGGGCATTTCAGACAACGTCACTATATGTTCTTGCATATATGACATGCCAAAGATTACCCAGCCACTGCTAGACAAGTGAGGAATAAACCCAGCATCTCTCATTAACTTCAGCCTGACCTTGATAATCACATGACTGTAACTGATCAAAAGCAACTTGGTCTGAGCCTTCCAGTCTTGAACGTATAACCAGCCTTGAGGGACTAGGAGAGAAAGGGGAGAGATGAATGAAGACAGAGGAAGGAAATTGAAGTGGAGAGAAAAGTCTCAGAATAACAATGTAAATGAAGCTTGGAATCGCATTTCTGTGTCTAAAAGGGGAAAGTGGACTTGAATGATGTTGGTCTGTCACTGTTTGGCAGAAGTTGTGAATTTGTTGGAGCCTGGAAAATGACATACTACATTAGGCAAAGTAAAGTTCAAAGTGACTAATATAGATCAAAACACTACCTCATTTTTCCAAGATTTTGTCTCTATAAGGTTGGAAGGAATCTTACACAGAGCTGGCAGAATTGAAAATAGTTCAACCATTAGGAATAATAGATTGGAGTTCCTACATAAAACAAAACAAAACAAAAAAATGAACTGTTCTATGATCCACTTCTAGGCATATAAACAAAGGTAATAAGACACTTCAAAGAAATGACAGCACTCCTGTGTTTATTGGGGGACTGTTCACAATAGCTAATCGTTGACCATCAATAGACAAAGGAATAGAGAAAAATTAGCATGTATACACAACAGCTCAGTTACAGAGTACATGTCTAGCAGGCACAGGGCCCTAGGTTCCACCTTCATCACTGCAAGATAAAGAAAGGTAGAATATAGTTTAACTACAAAGGAGAATTAAATCCTATAACTTAAAGCATAATGGATGGAATCAAAGATCATTTGAGTAAAATACACCAGACACAGAAAGACAAATAATTCACTTTATTTTTCATACATGGAAGTAAAAAAAAATTATATACATAACTCTGGATATCACTAATGTGCAGTTAATTCATGCTAGTCAAAAGAGAAATCAAAAGTAATTAATTTAAATTTTCTATACATAAGAAATTATAGAGCGTTCCCCTAGACTTCCTATATAAGATGGCTCTCTTTCTTCCTCAAGAGGCTGTGGAGAGGAAATAATTCAAACATCAGTGAGACACTATCCACAAAGGTGAGAGGAATTATAAGAGCTTAATTAATTCTGGAGATGGATGAAGTAATAATATTTTGGTGACATAAATTTTAAATCAAGGATTTAAGGAAAATCTATTGAGTAAATGGAAATTAAGTAATATTTAAATATAGTAAAATAGATATCTTTGGATATCTCAAATGGGTCATGCTAAACAAGTAAAACTGTATTTTTAATATCATTATAACTATGGAGGTTAAAAAATAATTTGTAGGCATTTTTGTTGTTATTGTTATTGTTTTTCAAAATAAGGTTTCTTTGTGTAGCCTTGGCTGTCTTGGAACTCACTCTGTAGACCAGGCTGGCCTCAAATTTATAGAGATCCACCTGCCTCTGCCTTCTGGGTGCTGGCATTAAAGGTGTGCACCATCACCACTGAGCTAGATTTTGTTTTTTATAAACATATTATCTCTTAGTTCATCTGAATTCAATTTTCACTATTATATATTTATTGATCTTGGACTTGAGAAGAACGAAGAGAAAGAAACAAAACTAGCATGTAATCTAGCTATTCTGCTGCTGGTACCTGCTCAAAAGAGGTAGCATCAGTATATCAGAGGGACACATTGGCTCCCTTGGTGGTCACAGACCATTCACTATAGCCAACACACACCTCCAACTGTTGAGCCCAACAGTGGATGAACAGGCAAGGCAATGGGGATGGAACTAGACGATACTATGTTAAGAGAAATGAGAGACAGATGCAGAGAAAGTCAAATACCAAATGTTCTCACTCACATACAGAAGCTGAAAAGATAATGCCCCTTAAGAAGAGAGCAAAATTATTATTATTAAGGTCAAGGGAAGGGGACAGGGGAGAAGGGTAGAAGGAAGCAAGTAGCAGTGCCAAACAGGTTACACAGACAGGGCTTGTATCCTGCAGCATAGTAGGACAATTGTAGTGTGTTTGCATCATTTTATTATATGTTTTATAAAATGCTAGAAGAAAGGAATCCAGAGGTTCCCAATGCAAAGACATGTTTAAGAAAATGGAAATGGCTAACACCTTGATTGCATTGTTCTATGCTGTATAGATGTATTAAATTATCACACTGTGCCTCACAAGCATATACAATAAAATTAAAAGGCTACAGATATGGAAGCCAGACTGTAATCACAGCACACAAGAGATGCAGACATGGTAACCTAAAAACAGCAAAACAACCCCCCCCCCCAAAAAAGAAAGAAAAGTCTTATTAGATAGATAAGGAAAAACAGTTGAAATATATGGGTTCAGCACAAAAACCTGCCTCAACATGTCAAGTGAAGAGTGATCAAGAAAGACACTAATGTCAGTCTTTGGCCTTCACATGGACAAATGCAGACACACAGACACACACACACACACACACACACACACACACACACACACAAAGATAAAGTAATTTTGCTTAAAAATAAAATGGCTGAGACCCGGATGTTTAGCCTGTGGAGTTCCCTCAGGGAAGAGGCAAAGTGTTAGTAACTCACTGATGTGAACTCAGAGAGACCATTCATAACTGAGTGAATGAAGACACACATACACACACACACACACACACACACACACACACACACACATCACTAAATTTTGAAACTGATATCTGGAATAAGGCGATATTCAAATTAAACATTGAACCATGGTAGGAATCCACTGGAAGATGCTTGTGAGAGAGAATGTAACGCAAGGGCCATTTGAGTTCAAGGTCAAGGGATGAGAGGCTGGCACATTCCCAAGAGCAGCTAACCTCGGATGTTGAAACCCATGCTGAAAAAAACACTGCATGAGCTGAGCTGAGCCTATAGGAGGGACAAAGGATCTACTCCTAACAAGTTTTGGCTGGTGCTTTAGATATCCCACAGGGGATAGCAAGTCATAGACAGAATTCTGCAGGACATAATAAACTCAAGACTCAGCACTTCCACAGACTCTGTGGGCAGGCTAAACAACTTTGAAGATACCAAGGTCTTGTAGGACACCAAGATATGCAGCCACCCTTACCAGTAACCCTGCACTCTGGACAGCATGGCTTAATTTCTCCATTCAGTATTAGAGAAAAGTACTATATGTCATCTTAGGTTCACTGATAGTGTTTAGAGCCACATTACAAGTAGCATGCTTGGGGCAGACCGTGATGTCAATATATTTGATGCTGTATGTTTTATCTAACCAAAAGTTGGGGCCTGAAAGAGGCATCAGAGATCACTTACTTTATTCTTTTAGTTGGCACTTGAGTAACTTTTGTATACTCCTTTTGCAAGTTTCCTATTTGTTTGTTGGTTGGTTGGTTGGTTGGTTTATACTTACCAGTAAGTACATGTACGACTCAGACCAGCAAAGGTGAGGGACAGTAATGGGCTGGCACAGGGTGACAGGTAAAGAGGAATTCAGCTCCAGGGAGTGGCCCAAAATCAGAGTCAGACTTAGATGGTCTTTGTTTGAACATGAGGTGCCCCATGCTCCTATTCTGAATGTTCATTGCACAGATAGTAGCATGATTTGAGGAGTGGCTTCACTATTGCTGTGAAGAGACAGCATGACATCATGACCACAGGGATTCTTATAAAAGAAAGTATTTAACTGTGGATTGCTGACATTCAGAGGCTTACTCTATTGTCCTCATGGCAGGAAGCATGGTAGCATGCAGGCAGACATGGTGCTGGAGAAGGAGCTGAGAGTTCTACATCTGGATCTACAGGCAGCAGGAAGAGAGAGTGACACTGGGACTGGCTTGGGCTTCTGAAACTCCAAAGCCCGCCCCTCCCCCCCCACAGTAACACATGTCCTCCAACAAGGCCATACCCCCTAATCCCTTCAAACAGTGTCATTTCCTGATGATAAGGCATTTGAACCTATGAGCATATGGGCACTATGCTTACTCAAGCCACACAAGGAGGTTCTGGAAACTGGGATAAGATTAGATGAACAGGGAGAGTCTGCTTTGGTAGATCTTGGCTTCCATGAAGGACTGAAACCCTGGGAAACCAGGAGCCCAAAACCTCCTTTCCTTCATTAACTTGGTATCTGTTGACTATTAGGGTCACAATGATGTAAAATTAACTAAAACAACAGGGAAGGTAATACCCTGAGGTAAGGCATTGGTGCGTCATGATGGCCAAGTTATCACCCAGATCTTTGGAGAATTATGGGACACATGGTCTACAGAGAAGAGTTCTTTCTTTCTATCAGGAATCGCATTCTTATCAGGTAGCAGAGTCTGCGTGGTTAGATTCAGATGCAAGCACTGGGAATTAAGGAAGGAGGGCTAGCCTGGGATTCAGAAGAGACCCACTGAATCACAACACCTGAAGAACGGTGGTTACAATGACATGCTCTCAGGACTGGCTAAGGACGGGGGCGGCGCTCAAGAAAGCTTGTGAGTATGAGAAGCCTGGCTTGATGAATAATATCCACAGAGAAAACATGGGATGTTGGAGAAACTGGTGAAATCACACAAAGCCTAGACAAAGGCAGGGAGGAGAATCTGGGGCTATTCGCAGCTCAAGAGTTTGGGAGTAGCTAGCTACTTAGTGTAGAGCCATGAGGTAGGTCCTGCTGAGCAGGACAAACTCAGCCTTCACCCGGCTGAGTGTGTGCTCATAGTTGTCTTCCTATGGATAGCAATGGTGTATGTATGTGACTACCTTTACCCTTGGTTTGACTTAAGGCCCTATTGTAAATTCCTTCCACGTGGAATCTTCTCCCAATTTCCTGGCTGCTGCTTTAATTTTGAACACGTGAAAATGCTGAACAAAAATAACCTGTCTGAATATATGAAGAAAGCACATTTTAGCAGAGGAGGGTGCTGTGTGCTGCCGGGAGGCTGAAGACAGGGCAATGAACATCCCTGAACTGATCTTTTTAGGAAATTGCAGAATAAAAAACAAAAGACAGATTTTCAAACTAGATTTCCTCTCCAAGAGAACATCCTGAGACATCGCTATTAGTCATAGATACATAATTTAAGGGTTCAAAAGAAGTGTCAGAAAACAATTTTCATGCCAATTCTTCAAACTCAAAATGGAAGGATGAAAAATATAGGAGGCTCTGAGGTCTTGAGCATGCACATTTCTCAGGCTTCATGGCCCTATACAGCAATTATAAAAGGCAGGTAATTGGGCAGTTACCTATCAAGATACCCAACATTAAACCAGCTCAGAAGGTGAGGGGCTAAAGATGGGTTTGCGGCATAAACTCATAAAAGTAGAATTTTTAAAGGTACAGCAAATATAGGAAAGCCAGATTCCTGCATAGAGCTGATAAGACAATTCCTCAAGAAATCTATGACAATGGAAGCAAAGTAATCTGTATCTGTTCACACACACACACACACACACACACACACACACACACACACACACACACACCACATTTAAACACTGGCTATCAAGAGTACCAGCCTAGGAGGATGGCCAGGCTTTCATCCCTGCACTTGGAAGGTAAAGAGGCAAGACAATTAGGAGTTTAAATTCATCTTCTGCCACACTGCATGTTCATGGAGAGCCTGGACTCTATGAGATTCATTCTCAAAAAAATTAACCAAACGCCTTATCTTTGCTGTGCTAACATAACCAGTTCTTGAAGCTCAAGATGGATAAAGAGATCCAAAGTGATAGCATGGTTACCAATCAAAGGAGACTATAAAGTGCAATAAAGATCCTCTGAACTGGGACAGGTTGTGAGCATTTCAGAATCAACACCTGTGCACTCGCTCCATGCTTTCCCATCACAAATACCCTCACCCCATTTTGCAACTTTAAAATGAAGGAAGTGTTTTGGTATTTGTAGTTTTAGAGGCCTCATCCCATGGCAACTCGGCCTTGTATGAGGCAGCCCAACATAACAAGGAGCATATATGTCACGGGCATGGCGCAGTGACATTGCTTCCTCCCGGTAGGCCTGACCACCTGGAGGTTCTCCTAACTCCCAACAGTATCACAAACTGTACTAAAGCTTTCATCTTGCATGTGTCCTGTGAGGGACATTCAAAATACAAACCACAGCAGGTTATGCTACGTTTGGAAAAACATCCCCAGAGCCCGTGCATTAAAGATTATGTCCCAGATGCTGTCTTTGAGAAGGGCTGGGGGATCTTTATAAGGTGTGACCTAGTGATTAGTCCTTGGGTCGCTGGGAAAAGAAAGCTTGAAAGAATATGGACCCTGACCTCTTCATTTGTTCATGCTTACTTCCTGGCATAAGAGGTGGGTGGTCTTCTATGACATGTGTTCTTAGCATGATATGTTGTCCTTGCCAGAGGCATAAAGTTTTCGAGCTTATCGAGTACTGAAACTTCCAGAACCATGAATTCCAATAACTTTTTTTTTTCACTTTATAAGTTGAAGGCTTCAGATATTTTGTTACAATGATGGGAAGTAACTGATAAAATGTAGTGTCCTTTATACCTAACTCCTTTCTCTCTCTTGAATTCTATTTCTGTACTTCTTGTGGTGTAGTTCCAGAAGAGTGTTGAGAAGTCTATCCACTCATTAATAAAGCCTCCATCTCTATTTGACACATTGTTATTGCCCTAGATTCTCAAATAACCATCAAGTAAAATATGCCCTTATGTTCCCTTCTTTTTTCCACTTTAATCCATCTTTCCACACTTCCGATGCTTAATTATCCCTCTAAAATGTAAATGTCCTCACCTTTGCCCCACTGCACCATTACTTTAAAATCTTAAGTAGCCTCTTATTGCTTTTTAAAAATCCAACCCAGGAGGTTGATAGCTCATTCTGTATTGCACTTGTCACACAAGCATAAGGACCTGAGTTAGAATGTCAGAATCCAGTGTGGCGCCATAGGCTTGTAATGTCAGCACTAAGGAGGTACAGACAGGTGGATCCCAGGGGCTCACTGGCTATTCAACATAGCCTACTTGGTGGGTTCAGGGGAAATGTAAAGTTCCTGTTTCAAAAAGCAAGGTGGGCAGTGCTTGACGTTGCCCTCTGGTCCCCAAATGTGCATGCATGTGCATTTTTACATACTTGTGCACTTACACACACACACACACACACACACACTTACATACCTCTTCATTATAAGAACATGCCATATGTGTCTCAGTTTTTTTTGAAAACCTTAGTAGTATTGGTTCTTGTAGACTCTTGGATTGTCCACCCCTATTTTGTCTTCAAGGCCTTCCTACATATGTCTCCATTGCACTGAACACCTCTGCTTATTTTCTTAAACTCTATCATTTCCATGTCACTTAGAGATAAAAGTTGCGTGTGTGAAGAACCATTTGTAGCTGGGCTCTTAGCCTGCGTCAGAGCCCTGTTCTAAGTCTTCTTGATTCCCTGTTTAGCATAATTGTTGAAAACTTTTGTTTAATAATTACCTACATTGCTAAACCCTAAGTTCCATCAATGGATAACGTGATGTTTTCCTGTTAACCAAGGTCTACAGAAAGCCTGAAGCAGTAGCTAGATCTGAGTCCTCTAAACTCTTTAGTGGAATGAGGACATGGATTCCATAAGAGATTATGCATCACCTGAACCCACAATGCAGTGCTTTGCTAAAAGGCTAAGGCATGCATTTCAGCCTGGATTCCTAACCTCAACTTCCTGTGGTATAGATGGGAGGGTGGAAAGGTAGGATTCTTTTGGCATACAGCATACTATCAACCTAATTGAAGTGAATTACTGCTGGGTGTGACTAAAGGGGTGACTTAGATCTTGTACTTTGCAGAGGAAAATAGACTACAAAGAACAAGCAGTGTGGTACTCTTCTTCTGCCCTGTATGGTAGATTGTTCCTGAAATACTTCACTCAGGTCTGAGACCCTGGGACCTGATGTAGTTAAATAAAGCATAGGGGAGAGACAAGGATGCCAAAGGGGACTAGAAACCATGGAAACCATGTGATATTGTCGAAGGTGCTGGGGAAGTGCTTGGGAATTCAATTCAAAAAGCTGAAGCATCTGTACGCATGTGAGGAAAGTGGCCACACTGCTTAGAAGAAGAGGAACAAGAGTCAAGGGGTGAAATCTGGATGGAGCCAGATGTCAACTTTTCCATATAGAGAATAATTCTATATAAACATCACTAGCTATGAGGTAATTTTGCCCCAAACTGAAAGAACTTTCTAGAGTCAGTCTCATCTGATGATGAAAAAGGCAACGCTGGAAGCTTATGAGACTCCTGCCATTTGTATTGGTCAACTATAGACAGGCTGACGATATGCTTGTGAGATTCAAAGATTGCTGGGAACCGGTTATATGCTGATAGTAGCTTCACAATGAGGTGCCTCTTATTATTTGTTGTTTGTCTGTTTGGGAAAGAGCATGATAAAGAAACAGAGAGAGAGAACAAGAGAGAGAGAGAGAGTGTGTGTTCATGTGTGCAGATATCTGTATGCCTGTGGAGGTGAGTCATTCATCAAATGCCTCATATCTTTTGCTTTCATTTTTATTCCTTTTATTTTTTATTTATTTTATTTTATTTATTTGGCGGAGGAGACAGACTATATCACTGGCCTGGAATTTGATTAATAGTCTATGCTGGTGACCTAGCCAGCCTCAGGGATCCACCAGTCACCTCTTCCTCCCCAGTAGTCCAGTTATGAGTACAAGCCACCACACTTTTTTTAGTTTTCTTTTTTGAAAGGTCCTGGGAATTGCTCTCATGTACTCCCGCTATGTGCATAGTTGTATTTGTGTTGTTGTTGTTTTGATTTGGTTTGGTTGTTTCTGGTTTTGTCTTATTAAGACAAGGTTTCACTTGTAGCGCAGGCTATCTTTAAACTCACCGTTCTCCTCTTCTTGACTTCTGCACGGTGATGGACTTACAGATGTGTACTACCACACATGGCTAAATTGGCTTTTGTTTGAGAAGATGCCATGTGCCTGGAATTGTACTGGGCTTGTTCCCGCATGCTGATCCACCTGTGCTCTACGTGAACACGAACTGGAGCATCTAGACATCGTACCAGGACTCATGATCTTTAATATATACTGCAGGACTTAATGCTGAAGATAGCCAGCATGCCCTGAGACCTTGCCACAATGCCAGTCCTTCTCCTAACTGAACAATGAGGCAAAAGTCTTCAATCTAGGTCATTTGTAATTATCAAGGGATGCTCCCATTGTAGAGAATAAAAAAAGAAATGAACAGAGGCAATGTGCTTGGTGATACAAAGAAGGATGACTTCCTGGTTTAATATTTTATTCATATATAGAGGGAGTGAAAATACAGACTTGGTAACTAGAGAGGTTATGAGTCAAGTCACTGAAAGGGAAATGTGGAAAATTATGATCAAAACTTTATTATGTTCATAATTAGGCTAAAAATAAGAGCATACTGCAGCTAAGGGAAAACATGAGGCACGGATATTGGATTTCAAGTAGACAGTGTTGGAGGGGAATGAATATGTGAAGCAATATTAGTGTAGGTGAAGACAGGAAAGAAATGGATGGAGTTAATAACTTAATGCATCTGGAAAAAGAGGCAAGCCATTCGGTGATAAATAGGAGTAGAAAGAGAAGAAAATAAATGACTAAATAAAGCAAAGAACAAGAGGCCAATAATGCATGATACTAAAATCCAAAGCTGCCATCAAAGATATAAGGATATAAAAAAAATAAGAATGAGGATATAAAAAAAAAAAAAAAAGTAAAAAGGCAAGAACTGAAAACATACAGTAAAAATGGGGGGAAACAATGACTTGAAACATTGTAAGGAATCTCCAGTTGGTAGAAAATGTGTAGCTTTTGAAACATAGAAAATTATGGAACTCAGGTATCCCCAGCGCATTGAGACATCAGGAGCAACCTGACATGGCTCTGCAATAGCACTAAACAGAGAAGGTGGGAGACAGTACAACCTAGAGGGTTTCTTCTTTACCTGTAATGGAAAGGTCAAATAACTTGGAGAACAACGAGGAGGCATATTTAAAAGATAGTTGACAGCCTGGGGCTACTGGCAATAAAACACTGGCCCTATGGTACGCAGATGTACGCTGTGGAAAGTGCCTTCACCACCATGCCCTTAGTACTGCCTCTCTTGAACCAGAAATGCTAATGCTTCCATTGCGGAGCACTTTCCTGCATCTGCCACCACGAACACTGAGTGTTAATGCCCTGTCAACTTGTTTCCGCATACGACCACTCTTCTAACGGCAAAGCAAGGCAGCACCGCAGGAAGAGCCATTCCATAGGAGAAATAAGGAGGAAGAGTTAATCAGTGTGCTGGACACTGAGAGGCTCGTGACAAGGGTCAAGTGGCAAAATGCCTGACACACAAGAGTGAGGGCCTGAGTTCTGAGTCCGTAGAGCTCGGGAAAAGTCAGATATGGTCCCACATCTGTAACACGGGTGATACAGGGAACAGGCAGAGACAGGCAGCTCTCAGAGCGAGCTGGCTAGTCATGAGTTCTGATTTCAGTAAGAGACCCACCTTAAAAGATAGTGCGCCATAGTGGAAAATCATCTATGAAAATATCGGCTCTACCTGCGCGCACACACAGGTGTGTTCACAGGTGTACCCATGCACACATTTACATGAGTCATGGACTCATATACACTTCACAAACATACAAAAACAGAAAGAGAAGAACCATAGGAAAATGATCATTTCCCCAGGAGAGCCAGTGGAGGTACAGAACATAGAAGGGCAGCATAGTAGAGAGTATCATCAGATATTGGTAACTATGGAATCCAAACTCCAGTTTCAGAACACACAAGCCTGTCCTTTGCATCATTTGAGTTCCATTACAGTGGACATGAGCAGTTCCAGTTCAAATTCCTAAAGACTCTGGCCTGACTCCAGTATTTATAATCTTGAGTTATCTGAGTAGTCCTATGCCCCTGGTTCTCCATTCTCCTGTCTCCACAAACCTGTCTTGGAACATAAGAGAAACATGGAAGTTCCATGGACTCCTCAAGACACTGGCAGCAAGATGGAAGCAAAGGAATCAGAGAGAAGCCAGAAGCTCTTCTGCTCCATTGTTCTATGTGTTCGGCCTGGGGGACTTTTAATCTACTTAGAAAACTTCAGTCTCACAGCCATGGGCAGGCTTAAGAAATGGATTTCCAGCAAAGGAGGTGTCAAGATGGATTCATGAGAGGACTTCATGCCTCGCAAATCTCCCTGAATATTTCATGTACATTAAATAATTAGTAGACAAAACTGGAGTGGTGGTGGATAATTTACCTAGACTCGCTGGACGTTTTTGATACATAGCAGCCAGAAGATTTATCTGTGGACACAGTAAACTGTACTTGGAAAAAATGTATTTGCTCTGTTAGAGTCCGGCAAAGAGGGGAGCAGAAGCGATGGTTGTGGTGAGGTAGTAAGTGCAGGTGTGACAAAGACATATTAGCTTCATTTTTCTTGATATTCTGCAGAGTGTTTACTGAGGTTGAAAAGGTATGAGCAAGGGAATCTGCTGGCCTAATGTGGAGGTCCAGTGGGAATCTACATCCTTGCAACTAATGACAGCATATTTGGAGTGGTTGCCACCAAGCTAGAAAATTATTTTAATAGAAATATCACCACTATTTACAACTAAAAAACTATTGTCAAAAATGTGATGAAGAGAGAATGAATTCATGGCCTGGGACCTTTGCCGTGTTTAGAAAAGCACTTAATATGTGACCTTCATCCTATGGATAAATGTGATATGAATTTATAGTAATTCAGACCTGTGAATTATATTTAGCTGAGGCTGAAAGAGTTTGAAAACTCAGCCTTGAGCAACATTTGCTGCCTGAAAGAAAAAGTGTCTTTCATTTATTTTTCACTTTTCTAGGTTCTCAAGTTCTCAGAGCCCAGCTCTAATTTCCCTTTTGCTTTTCAAATGAGTGTGTGCCCCCAATTTGATATAACGAGGACACTAATTTGCCTGAAAGTCTCAAAACTGGATATCTTGATAAAGACATAGAGACATAAGGGAGAATATGGAGAGAGAGGATGACAAAAAGGAAGAAGAGGAAGAAGAGGAAGAGGAGGAAGTTCAAGAGGAAGAGGAGGAGTAGGAATAAGGATGATAAGGAGGAGGAGGAGGAAGAATTCGAAGTTTATTAGTAGTACACGTATTGGTTAATCTGTACAAGTAAACTCTAATTAAAGTAAGTATGTTTATGGAACAACCCTGGGCTGGAAAGTAGATACTTGTAATAAACTTATTGTGGAAAATGTTGATACTATAACACAGAGGAAAGAGCTCTTTCTTATAATTGTAAAGAATTGAGAAAGATTAAATGATGGGCTGGAAAGAAGAGAGCAGAAATGTAGTCTATGCTGCCATCTCTCTGTTGAGGCAACTGCTATGATCCTCAGTGAGTTATCTACCTTCCTTGGACACATTCACAGTAACATTTCAACCATGTCATGTAATTAATCTAAACCATTTACCCCAATCATGTTAAAAGGCAGGCCGATCCTTGTAGTGACATCTCAAGGTCACGCAGCCTTTAAGTCTAACGGTTGGATCTGCTGTAGGATTGAAAGTCATGCATTCAGAATGCTTAGGTTCAGGGGCCTTGTCCAGACAGCACTCTAGACAACTCTACACACAATTAGCACAGCTCCTCCTCAGGTACATCGTATTTTGTGTCTTCCCTGGTGAGAATTCCAAACTCCTTTTATAGATATGGGAAATAAAACGAGATGAATGAGCCTACCACTTAAATTGTTATAAAACTATTAAAGAGAAGTGTGTCTGAAGATATCACCTAAGGGGCCAGTAAAAATTGGTTGTCATAGAGGAGGAATTTTAAATAAAGATTGAACAAAATTACACTCAGGTCCCTGGGGATGCTTCCAAATAATCTTTTCAAATGGGGTTACAAAGTGAGGTGACCTTCCTGCTCACTGCCTCTAAGTTTTCTACCAGCCAGTCTGTGTGTCCAGTTAGTTCCTCTTCCTTCTGGATCTGTCTGTATCTCCTCGTTCTTTTAACACCTTGTCCAAAGAAACACACTAATATGAGATTGTCAAAACGAGGAAGGAATTCTTCTGAAATTTCTACCCTTGAAAATTTACTATGATTGGATTTTTTTTTTTTTTTTCGTTAACTCTAGCAAACGCCTTCATACTTTCATTCTTCCACCCACAGTGAATGCCCTGGTTTTTCATACTAAGCTATTCTGTCTTCACCTTCATTTTCTTTCTGTTTCTGCTGTGTTCCCTGTCCGCCTACAGGGCAGTGCACAGAAAGAGTACCCCCGGTGTCAAGAGATACCCTCAGAAAATAGATACATGCCTTGCTGTTTGAAGCATTTGCCCACCCTGCATGCAAATCAGCATCCGATAGACAACTGACTGTGACTGGGTCTGTCACCCTAGGACCATTTTAAAGGAAGAGGCTGTGGTTGAGGCATCCCTTCCCCTGTGCGTAACAGGTCATGTGACCTAATGAAGGTGGATGGCAAATGCCTATTGAATAAAAGAACATGAATCAAATGAACAGTAAATAACTTGCTCCATCTAAAAAGGCAGTGGGAGCTCTTTCTACTTCTAAGGTGTGTCCAGTTGTTCACACATCTGCTGCCTCTATCTCCTCTTTCCCTGGTAGTTTAGAATTTCCAATCATATGAAAATCCATTTTATAGTATGCTCTTATAAGGCTACATTTTCTGCAACAATTCTAGATACCAGTCAATGAGTTAGCATTGCTGCCCTGTGTGATGAATACAGGACCAGATGGAAATGACAGCAGATTTCAGGAAGGTGCACAACAAGGTGAAGTCCATTTCAGGACACTGCCTCTTTGCATGTACGCTTTTCTCAAAGTTAGAATTTACCAAAAAGGTGAAATTTAGAGCCTCCCGGACATCAAGAGACAGTCACTGACCTAAGCCAATCAGCCTTCGTTGTCTTTCTTGAAAGCCATAGTTCAGGCTCTGGAGGCCTGTAGCCAGCTCAAAGCTTCTCTCCTAGAGGGCCAGGCAGTTATATGGATAAGACACACTGCATCATTCCATCCACACCTGCACAAAGGGGACATTGCTTCCTGCCTTCCGGCATGGTAAATGACCATAGTCCTGACACCACATGATATCTGCATGGGACTGTGGTCTTTATGTGCATAATTTCATTAATCATATTCCCATCCTGTAAGAGAAGTGGTTTGCTTTTTTTAGAGATGGGCAAATCCTGGCTTAGGAAATTGGCATGCTATCTCAGAGGAAGGAGAGAGGGAGGGAACTGAGAGTGTTCCTAGATTCCTAGTTCATCTGCAACCCAAGATCAGCGTCTCTCTATGTCATTTTAAAATCTCCACTATCAGCCAAAGATTTATATTTTCTTATTACCTAAGCAGCCTTTTCTGAAAATATCTTTCTCCCCTAGAAGAAGAATGAATTTAAAGGAAGATATTAAATTTTTTTTAAATGGGCTTGCAAAGCAAGATTCTATTTTGACCTTAATCTCTACCTCAGATTCCTCTGTGCACATGCAGCCCTTATCAAACATGATTCAACTTTTCTGGAAACAGGTTGAGATTGGAGTCCTGTCCAAAGGCAGGAGCAGAGATGTGAGTCTGGTATTATTATATCACATAACCAGGAGATAAGTAGTGGCCACGAAGAACACCAAGCTACACTAATTACGAATAGTTTTCCAGTAAGTAGTTTGAGGCAGCAAATACATTTAAAAATCCATTTTGAAAAATGAACTTTTAAAATCACGGTCACTGATGTTTTAGCATTTTGCTCACATGACAAAGAATGGAACCAACTCCACCAACTCCATTAATATCATTTGGGGTTCATGACATATGTAGGTTCAGTTTCTTCAAGAAGTCCAGAAATCCATTTCGTTATCGGTTTTAAGTTAAATACCTAACTAGCTGCAAACATATACCTCTGGTGGACACACACTGCTTCCCCCAACCTGTGGAGGACATTTCTCATATGAAAGTGAACTCAAAGGCATGATATAGAAGAGCTAAAATAGTAGGCTTTCTGTGGTGTGCTAATTTCATTTAACTCAATTCACACGAATCACAATGGCCTTAAAAAAGTGTGGCATTCTTCTTGCCCCTCATCAGAATATACAATAACTTAGAATAATCTGAACTCCACTGCAAACAGTTAAGAAAGAGATAGCATACAAAGCCTCACCTCCCAGAAGCAGCTGCATCTATTTTCGTGTGTGTGTGTGTGTGTGTGTGTGTGTGTGTGTGTGTGTGTGTGTGTGTGTGTGTTTCCCTGTTGGTCTGCTCCCTAATGTTGTCTGTTTTAACAATTTTAATACATATTCAATATGTGATAATAAGGATATGTTTGGCCCCATTCTTCCCTTAGGTTATGAATGTAAGCTCCTTAAATACATTTCTTAGTGAAGGAAATATGTAAATAAAATAAAATGAACTTAATTTGGAGCACAGGTGTATGACATCACAGACCTTTAAGTCTTTAAATCACTTAAGAATTCTAGTTCCCAACAACCTTGTTTCTTTTAGAGTTAACAATCTTACCTCAGAAAATGAATATTTTCCTATAATCACAAAATGAGTGAGTCTTGGAGGAACTGAGACCCCAGTTATCTTCCTTGGTCCTTATCCTTCCTGTAGACTGCATTTTCCTTCAATAAAAATGACAGCCTGTTCCAGTCTCTAAAACAAATTACTTATGAAGCTAGCACCTGTGTCCCCACAGGAAGTAAAGATGGGACTAGCTGGTGAGCCAACATAGGAACAGACACCTGTTGTTATTGCAGGTTTAAACAAGGTCTTCCGCCAAAGTAAGCAGGGTAACACTTGAAAAACACCTGGAAAAATGGCCTTCAAAGAGCTTTCAATGCCAACATCAGAAAGCATGCCAATGCTACCATATTATGGAACTCTTCCCTCCCACCATTTCACTAAATTCATGTCCAAATGTCCTCACTGTACTGCGAAAGCAATACTTAGTTAATGCTTGGACTAGCCCATTTCCGCATCTGTAGCATCAAGACACGACAGAACTGGGAATTACATTAAAAATGTTTAAATGTTTATAGAATCACTTTTGGAAAATCCAAGAGGGAGCAGCCTCATTATTTCACTTCCTGTGAATGCCCACTTAGATCTCTCCCATCAGGGTGGAAGCGCGTGATAGGATGGGGTGCAAAATGATAAAGAACTCAGAGACCAGTCTTGCACTTTCAAAACTTAACCTACTCCTGTGGGAACAGGCCCACTGCATACCATCATTAATATTTCTGAGGATGATGTTTCCAATGAGTTCTTTTCTTTTCAGCAGGCCCCTCTTTTTAAGGTTAGACCAACGCTCAGCAGTGCCTCATTAGAGATTAAGTTTCTAACTCATGAATTCTTGCCAGACTCATTCAAGTCTTGCCTAAACCATATTAATACTTTATTATAATTAATAGTTACTTTAGTTAATACTTAATGCACACTTAGTATCTTATAATCTCTCTAATGTGTATAAGTGTGTACACTTTCAAAGTTGGGTAAGTGACTGGAGGGAAGGCAGTCAATCCCAGAGGTACTATGTAACCATAGAAGATGAGCTTCTGGAAAGTAGAAGTTACAAGAACTGATTTTATGCTCATTTGTCAGACAGATAAACATTAAGAATGGTACTTTTCATTTCTGGTTGGGGTCAGGTAGAAGAGAGAGAGCAGAGCTATAATTTTATGTTTTCTATAATTTTTGTGCTGATAGTGTGAAAAAGTAACCCTTTTATATGTACCTAAAAATAACTCCTATGGTGGCCAGACCTGTCTCTTCAAGGGTTAAATAGAGATGTCAATTGCAAGGGCTTCCTCTTACCACCAAGCTCAGCTGTCTTGTCATCTAAGAGAAAGACTGAGTATAGATATTGGAAGATTCCAATATCCTCAGAGAGATGTTATTCTCTCTCCTTTTGAGCATAAAATGAAGAAGTACTATTTAAGATGGTTGGTAGGAGCTAAACAATCAACTATTACAACTGGGAATCAGAGCCAAGTAAATATCTCCTTTTGAGGCCTTCGTTGACATATTGACTTGCCTTGTAATCACCAAAGCAGGAAGCTCGATACAAGCACAGGTGGTATAGTTTTACTTCTAGGTACATAGGTAATGTATGGAGCATATTGTATATTTCTATGTTCATTTTTGCTTTCTGTTTCCATGGTCATTTATTCTTTTGGCATACAGGTCTCAGACCCATAGGGAGGACTATATCAATGAAGAGTCAGGACAATGGTCCCATTAGGCAGGGAGCATGCCTGTAAAACACCTGGCATGGAAGGGAGCTGTGTGGCTGATTGGCATGAATGGTACAGAGCATCACAGGGAAGCAGACCTTCGGGTATCCGAATACTGCCATTCCCCGTGAGCAGGGTCAATGGAAAACTATCATCCAATCCTAGAAGGCCTAAGAATGATCTGGACCCTCAGGAAAAAATTCCAGATCATTCCACCAGCTGAAACTCTGCAACCAGCTAAAGTACTTGCTGGAGCCAAAGGGGCTATGGAGTGGATAGTAATAAATCTCATTATACCATGTCACTACGTTATTTGGCCTTATAAGTAGCATATGCATCAGAGTTCACTAAAAAATGGAACAATGAAATAATGTACATATATGCAAAACTAATTATTCTGAAGACTTGTTTCATGACACTTTTCCTAGTTTGCTTTCTGTTGCTGTGATAAAATACTGACCAAAACCAATTTTGGAAGGAAAGGATTTATTTCTTCTTATAGCTTACAGTCGATCATCAAAGGAAGCTAACGCAGTAACTCAAAAACCCAAAGCAGAATCCTCAGAGGAACACTGCTTTCTGGCTCATTCCCAGGATCACACTCAGCTACTTTCCTTATACCACCCAGGGCCAGTCCTTCCATCAATCATCAGTCAAGAAAATGCTACACAGACATGCCCCACAGGCCAATGCGATGGGCGAAAGCAAGTTTCTTCTTATTGGCTGTAGGGAGTTGACAACCGAGTTTCGTCATGATAATACCATTGAAGAAGGCAATAAGCTAATATTTACAGGATTAATCAACAATGTTTATACCAAGGAAGGCTGAAAACTAAGGTCAAGTCCAACTCCAGCAGTCTTAAATTTGATAGCATAGTTCTTACCTGAAGGCCAGCACACCCCAAACTGAAGACAAACTGTTTCTGCTTGAGTGTGAAAAGTGTATTTTAGCAAATGATACCACATTGTGCAGGCTGTCTGGTCCATAGGATTCTCGCTTGCTCAGTGGATGGACAGGTGATTTTGCTTTATTTAGGCTGGCAATAGATATAATAGAAGTCAATCTGTTTAATACACTCACTAATTTATACATTAATCTTTTTAAAACATATTATCACAGAAACACCCAGAATATTTGGGCAATTTTTCAGCATTTTATGGCTCAGTCAGCATGATATGTAAACTTAGCCATTATAGTATAGTTTCAGACTTGTCATATTGTAGGAGGCCAAAAAAATGGCGGGTATTGGTTATTCTTAGGTTTTGGAATACTTTGGAACACTTTCTTTTATAAGCCTTATGTTTTTTTTTTTTTCATAAAATATAAGTCCTCAATAAATAAATTTCAGAGGATGAACAGGGTAGGTATCTTTTAATAGTGTGTTAATTGTTACAAAAAATTTGGGCTAGATTGAGTTCTACAAGTGGCAACTTGAAAAGTTTAAGCAGGGTGTTTACCAAAATCATCACGAAGAGTTTCAGAGAACTTTTACGCTAAGATTTATCTGAGTCACCTGTATAACACTTTAAAGGTGTTGGTTAACAAGTTCTATGCATCCATATCTGTAGACATATGCCTGAGCATCTGGGTCTTTGGAGATAATCATACCTACGTAATCCTAAAGGCTTCTGCTAAGTATGGAATAATTTAACCAACTTTGTGAATCTAATTAAGCTTTTATCCACATGGTGAGTTGGAAGACATGGTGGTTGATACAAATACTATATTCTAGAAATGAGAAAATCACATAGTCTCTTTATAAAATGGAAACCAGGTTCACAGGGCAACTAGGACATTTTGCTTGTCAGCAAAATAAATGCATTCTGAATTTATGAATTGGTAATAAGTCACCCTCTCACAATAATTAATGGTAATTAACCTTTTAAAGCTTCGTCGTTTATGTGGCCACCTCTGGCAGACAGCCCTGAAAGACAGAACAGAATGTGGACAGTGGAAAAGACATTCCTCAACACTCAAAGGTCTTGAAAGGCAGGAACTCATGTTTTTCTGTGGTGATACAGCAGATCTGAAGAGCCCCAGAAATTTCCAGACAGGGAGAAAATACATGCCTGGGCTATAAAGATGGGAAGCGTTCATCCTGAGAGGCCAGAGCCAGCTACCCCCACCACAGACTACTGTATGCCTTTGGCCATCTTTTCCCTTGGACAGGGGCACCCAATTTCCTCATCTACAAAAGGGATGTATAACGTCATCTTAAATGAAGTGCACTATAAGCTAGTATAAGAGAAATATAAGACTTTTTTTTATCAAGTGGCGAGCATCCTACAAAACTGTTCTCCAACACAGGGGCAATGTACATAAATCTTAAGATGCTAAGCTGGAACCATAGCACTTTGCAGATATTTGGTTGGTCCAGGGTTTTCTAACTCTGACATGCATAATATGACTCAATGATAGTTAGAAAGGAGAGAGCAAAGTGTCTACCGATGGTGCCCTTCAACCCAACGCCTGTGAAAGGAAGAAAGTGAAGCAAAATTTGGCAAAGAAAAATACTTGAGCTATAACATGAGCACAGTGAGAGACTTGGCTTATACAAAAGAAAGCCATAGAGCTAGAATCAGTTTTTCTAAATCATTTTCGCCGGCCAAGTTCTTTCACCTTGGCAGTCATCAGTCATTGTATCTGTGTTGCCCCTGAACTAGGTCATTCTGTGGACCTACAGAACTTTATAAGGGACAGAAAATTAGCCATTGTTTCTAAACGGAACAATGACATCTCCAGTAAAAGGGCTGTAGGAAAGCCCACCACATTCCCTTTAACATCAATATTTACTGAACAACTATGTCACATGAGGTTCTGTGGATGCTGGTCTCTCTTCTATCATATTTATAATCAACTTTACCCTATCAAATAGGCATTCATACAGGCATTTGTTATATGATGAAAATGAGATACGGTAAGCTGTGCAAAGCAAATCCAGTCAACAGTCAAGGTATGGAGTCAATCTAAATGTCTATCCCCTGATGAGTAGATACAGAAAGTGACACAAATATGTAGTAGAATGCCATACAGTCATAAAGATAACAGTTTTGTCATTCGTGACAGTGTGAATGGAATTGGAAAGTAGCGCAGTAAGGGAAATAAAGTTGGCACAGAATCACAAATGCCACAACACCTCACTCGCATGAAGAATCTAAGGGATGCTGACATAGAAGTTGAGAATAGAATTCAAGAATGTCAAAGCTAGAGAGAGGACAGGGATGCAAACAGACTGTGAAGAGTTAGTAAGTTCCATCTGTAGGGGATGAATGAGTTCTGAAGCTCTGTTATGCACTACGGTGAGTACAGACAGGATGCTGTACTATACAGCTATACAGTTAAAAAAAAAAAAAAAGACATGGGAAATGCTGCAAATAAATTCTAAATGTTTGAGGAAATAGATATGCAAAACCTCACTTAAACATTATATAATGAAATATGCAAAATGCATGTAAATTTTAAAATAATCTTAATTTAAAATTAAAATACAACAATTATTTAAATCAGTTCTTTAACACTATTCAGTGCTACCTCCAATGTGTCTAAAAATTTGTAGCAAGTGGGAGACAGTTCACACTCACCACCAGTTGGTTCCAATACTTATTTTCCTGATCGTTACTAGGAGAGTGGCTCCCCCTCCTCCGTTCCAGATTCCATTTCTCCGTATGATTCATTCCAGAGCAGGACTTCACAAGTCCCTAGCCAAATGGAAGTACTCCTGAGCATGTGTGTGTGTGTTCTTCGAGCTTGTGGCTCAGTCTATGATCTTCCAGAAGAGGCTGGTCTTCCCTTGCTTTCTCAGCTTCCCTCAGCTGTCATGTGAGAGTGAGAATGTTTCCATCACATGACATATTGATATTTAAAAGTTTAAGTGGAGTGTGGTGACTTGCACCTACAACCCCAGCATTTGCGAGGTTAAGGCAAGAAGATTGCTTATAGTCTGGAGTTCCAGTCCAGCATGAAATACCAAGTGACAGCTTGTATTCTAAAATCCCTCAAAATATTAGTATATATGTATTGTTAGTATATAGGAATCATATTTAAAAGTATTTCAGGTATATGGTAAGAGGTATTTGCTTGCTGTTATCATTCTCTGCACATCTAACTAATAATTTATATATGAATGCATCATGACTTTGGTCATGTGTTCACTGGTTTTCTTGTTACTGACATCATAAAGACAGACTGTATAATCCTTACATGAATACAAAGATGGTGATACAGGGTAGTCTTGCCTAATACAGAGGATTGAATTGAACTGCATTTCAACACCAAGAAACCAAGTTTTCTCCACAGCCATGCATGCACTGTAAAACGCACTTTTCTTCTCCTGGCTCAGTTGTTGTCTGGGAAGTGTATTGCCTCCTTCTGCTTGCCTAGGCCTAGTCCTGGAAGCTTCTAGCCTCTGTACAATCTAACCTAGGCTTAGAATATTTTCAGCCTCTGATACATACTGCTTAATAAACTCACACTTGATCTTTCTGAGATCTGAGCTGGCTGGTTCAATCCAGCTGTTCTGGCCCAAACTTCTCTCCAAACTGACTGATCCAATCTGGCTTCTCTCAGCTTCTCACTGAGAAGCTCTGCTTGGCCTCAGACTAACTCAGCAATCTGTTCAGTCTTTTGGCTTCTTCTTATTTTCTGTCTCATTCCATCTTCACAGGAGTTCTCTCTCTGCTGCCCTTCTCTCTATGACTGTCCTGGTAAAAATGCCTCTTAAGTAACTTTCCTTTCTCTCTCTTTTCATGAGAGTTGGGCATATCCTATGCTGTCAAGCCTTCTCTGATTTGTCACCTTTTCTGTCATTCAATTAGACTTTCAACTTCAAACATGGGTGCTTCCTTCTACAAACTAACTTTACCTTCATTTGGAAATAAAGGCAGGTACCACCATACCTGGACCTAAGCTTTTCTTTACCTCATACTTGCTCTATACCAGGCTGGTCTTGAACTCAGATCTGTCTGCCACTGTCTCCTGGATTAAAGGCACGTTTGTATTCCACCTGGATCACACAGACCTTTGGATGTGAACTCATGCCAGCTGGATCACCTAGATCCAGAAGGTCTTGGATGTGATCTTTTGCCAGAAAAACTGTGTTCTGGATTAACATCCCCCTCAATGCATGCCTTCTAATGTTGTTCCTGTCTCTTCATGCATCCTGCCAGCTTGTCATCATCATTCCTCAAGTGAGATTTGAAGTCAGACAGATTTAAAATCAAGTCAAATCAATGTCCAGGTGTCATTTCTTATTTAACTAGTTCTAGGTTCTATTTTTCCATTCATGAAATAAGGACAGACAGAGTGTCTATGCCATACAGTTATAAATAAAATTAAATGCAATATGCAAATAACTACTATAAGGCAGGAGACATAGCTAGTTTCCTGCAAATGCTAGCTTCGATAACAACACTGGCAACATACCAGTATGTCAGCCATCTTCTCATTATTGGTATTAAGCACTGTGGCTTAGTTATTTTAAAAAAGAGCACTGTATTCAAAGGAGGGTGATCAACTTAAAAAATGGAAGAATTTCCCTCCACTCACAGTTCAAGAAATTTCAGTGTGTGCTGCTTACCCTGGTCATTTCAGGCCTGGGGGTGGGGAGGGGGACTGAACAAAATGGTAGGCACATGCAAAGCAGCTCACCACATAGCAGACAATTTGTAAAGAGAGCTTCTAACAAAGCCAGTGCCGCCTGTGAACCTGTCAATGGATCAATTGATGAAAGAGGTTAGAGCCCTAGCAATGTAAAGAAGTCCCTGTGCTTCACCTTTGTATACTGTTGCATTGCCTTCAACGCACAAACATTGGGACGAGGGGTGCAGTTTGGATTCAAGCCATGGGTAACATTTCTAGTAGAAAGAGAATAGGCATTGCGTGATTGCATGTGGCTTTCCGACATAATCTTTCTTCATCCTGAATAAATGAGTTACTGTGTGCTGGCCTTCTGATTTTCATCTGCTAAACATGAATAGCCATAACACATAGAATTTAGGGGTAAATGGGAGCCCCTCTGTCTGAAGTTCTTCATCAAGCAGTGGAGAGTTATCATAGGTGTTCTCCGTGGGCTTTGATTTATCCTATCGATGAGCACTGGGAATCAGAAAGATGAGTTTCACCAGCACCCAGTGGGCTCTCAAGGCCTCAAAGCTTCCCACTACCAACCACTGAGCAGGCAGCTGACTCTCAGTATAAATCCACATAGTGCTTAGGAGAATGTTAAATGACAGAGAAAGGCTGTGACAAAAGCCGCCTTAATGAGACATCCTGTTAGCTCTGGCTGCTCCCAGGTCAGGCTGCTTGTGTCGGCACAAGAGCACTAATGGACTAGGTAGTTGTGTATTTCCATCTGGCCAGGCACTGAGTTTTTAATGAAGCAAGCTGTCCAGACTTGGGCAGAGAGAGGCCAGGGAAAGAAGGAGAGGGGTGGGGTAGGGAGAGATGGAGACGGAGGGAGGGAGAGAGAGGGCAAGTGTGTAACTCCAATGACAAACAGTTTCATCCTAAAATAGAGTGGAGAAAGATGGCGGCATAGGAAGACCTGACATCCTGTGATTTGCATCAATTGGAGAGAAGCTGACAGAGACCTTCCCACCCCTGCAGTGGACCCTTGTACAGGGCAGAAAGGAAAACAAAATGTTCTGCTTTTCCAAGGGCCTCTAATACCCTCTAATACCCTCCACAGCTCGAACAAAGACTAGTGTCAGCTGCCTGACTTCTTAATGATGAATAATTCATATACATCAAAGCAGCCCTCATGAAGTGTTTTTCCTGCTGCCTCAAAGACAATGAAACAACAGCAAAAAGGCCAGAAGGGATTTTTTTTTTCTTCAAATCACATCATCTCTCTTATCTCTCCTCCCTCCTTCCTTCTGCAATATCCATGGTTTGGACTGGATGGAAATCAGCTGCAATGTCATTTTACGTAACTGTTAAACTTCCAGCTTCTTTCCTTTCCCACGTAATGGCAAACTCCTATTTATACTTCAATTCCCAGTTCAGAAACTGCCACTTACTGAACTAAACCCAGCCACCCACTTGCTTCCTTTATGAGGATCAGTACTAAAATCTTATGTCTTTACATCTCTAGTTTAGACTTAAACTTTTAGTCTCAACAGCACTTATTCTAAAGCCTGGAATATACAAGCCTTTCAATTAATATTCATGGAATTGTAATGACTTATAATTCAAAAGAAGAAAAAAGAAAAAAGAAAGAAAAGAAAGGAAGTAAGGAAAGAAGAAAAAAGGAAGGAAGGAAGGAAAAAGGAAGGACGGAAGGAAGGAAGAAAGAACTCAAAAACCATTTAGAATCAGCAGTTAAGAGCATGTGCTCTTCATATAGATGATCCAGGTTGATTCCTGGCACCCACATGATTGCATACAATGGTTAGTAATTCTAGCTTGAGGGAGGGGGCACCCTCTTCTGGCATCTATGGGCACAGGGCACATAGGCAATGCATTTACACACCTGTAGGGGAAACAATCATATGAATAAAAAAAATAAATCATGAAAAAAAAAAAACAAACAAAAACATTGAAATCAACCACAGGAATTCTCTGGCATATTAAGTCTATGAAGATGAAAACAAAATGACAGGAATATTTCACAAACCTCACAAATATCATGGACTATTATTTTTATCTTTTAGCATGTTCCAGGAATTGGAGTCAAAGGTTTAGAAAAACACACACCTGTGAGATCTGTTCGGAGACTCTACCAGCTCTGATTTGGAGGGCAAGTCTTTTTAGAGAGAGGTGTTTGTCAAAGCAGAGATAAAAACTGAGGTGACAGCATGATGATCTAGGTTAGTTTTATAGTCTGTCTTAAAATACAAACTCCTCCTCCCTTTCTTTTTGATCATCATAAATGATAATTTACTACAGATGCACACAGATAAGAATGCAGATGTTACTCACTTTTTATTTTTCTCAACTGTCAACTGCTTCGGTAAAATACCATTTTAGTGTCAAGGAGAGAACACATTTCCTTTGTGGAGTGAATGCTTGTAATCAAGGAGGAAAGAGACAGACATTCTAAGCTAGCCTCTGTTCACTCACAGAGTAAGTTACAATGCATAGGGCACACTACATTTGGTGCTCAACAGCACTAAGTAAACTCAGGGACCATGCAGTGTATGTCACATTCCTACAGAACTCATCACAGCACGAGGGATAGAGGGATGACCAATACGTATATCTAAATATTTTCAGCTTTGAAGATGAACAAACTCATAGTTTGGTAAGAGGCATCATGGCTGATTCTCACTAGAAATTTAGACATGGCTTCGGAGAGGGGATAAATTTAAATCTGATTGAGAGACAAATGAAGGCACATTTTCTTTCCATTCATCAGTGGAAGAATGACAGCGAGACTCATCTGAAGTTAATGGTGCTTCCAGAGGCCTCGGAATGGGCAACATGTAGATTGAAAGTGCCAGGCTACTGGGGTTCCAGGTCTACAGTGAATCGTGAAGCTGACGAAGCAAAAGCAACCACAGGATGCTATTGCTAAGAGCCTTGCATTATCAGTGAGCAAGTGAGTATGGCACTTTGTAAGTCTAAGAAGAGTATGGGAGAAAGTATCTCTTAATTAGGCACTTCCTTGCCATGAATAAAATAATAAGACCAAGATTATGGAGGGGAATGAAGGCAGGCAAAGTTAACTGAAGGTCACTTAGATCCTCTGAGGAGAAGGAGGGTATGAGAAGTTTAGACAGGATGGTAGGAGGGGATAACAGACTTGCCTGGAGGCCTTTTGCAGTATTAGATAAAAGTCATATGATTTCAAGAGAACCAGTGCTGCCCCCAGTTTGTTTAAAATGGATATGTAAAAAATTATAGGACCATTGAACAGCATGGATAGAACAAATGAGGTGAGGATACAGAGAAAGGCCTAGGCTCTATCACCACACGTCAGGATAGTTTTAGACAAGTGGGAGTCATAGTTTGGTTATGCCTCTGCAGCAAAACCCTGTTAACCAAGCAGTTTATCAGCAATAGGAATGTGTATGTCTCCTGGTTCTGGAGGCTCAGAGTCCAGGTCACCAGCAGGTTGAGCATCTGGCAGATATTCACTCTCTTCTTCAGAAACAGAGCTTTCTGAATGCATCATTACAGTGTAGAAAGGGGTGGTTTGTCCTCTTGCATACCTTTCACAAGGTCAATAATCTCATTTATGTAGGACACACACTAATGGCTCAACCACCTTTCAAATATACCGTATACTTCACGGCTCAAGTTTCACGGAATAAATGAATCTTGAGAGATGGATATCTGGAGCATAACCAGGAACTGGAGCAGGACACTCTCTGAAACTAGTTTCAGGATCCTAATCCATGATTTGGAAAGATTGCTTTGGCTTTGTCAAGGGCAACGTTTCAGGGATGAACTAACTACTGCAGGAAACCTGAGAAAAGAGGCAGGAGGGCATACTGTGCTTCCTCTTACCTCCCTGACTCAAATGTTGCATCTCTCACCCAATCAGCAGCTGAGATTTGCCACTCATGCTATTCAGGAGCATATATGACCAACAGAATATGTTCTGTTCGGTTTGGGATAAAGAGTGGAGAGGAGAGAAGAGGAAAAACATCTGAGTTATTCAGAGTCGAGGAACCAGGGCAGTGACTAGGAGAGAGAGCCAAATGATTGTGCTTGGGATGAGTGAGGGAACCAGTGGTGAGAAGCTTTTCAAAGGATGATAAAGGTCAAGGTCAACTTGGCAGCCAAGAAGAAGTCGTCTGTAAGCCTGACTCCTCAGGAGGGTAAGGGGAGACCATTTCCAAACATTTTTATTCTTATATTCTGCACACTGCTTGGAAGAAAAGCACAGCATAGCTTCTCTATGAAGCTTGGGATGGCAAGGAAAATGATGTAACCATGTGGAAAGTCTTCCACTGGCTGAACCAACTGCAGAAAAGAAGCATTTTCCTCGTTAAACATTTATACTGTTTCACATAGACTTCTACGAGGAAGATCGTTGGCTCTTTGTTCCTTAAGTTACTAACAAAGACAAACTGGGAGTGCACTCTGTGCTAGGGACTGGCTGGGACACTGGGGAAAGCCAGAGAGTAACAGCAGGCAAGGTTCCTTTTCCCACGAAACTTGCAACCCACCAAGGGAATGATAGACGATAATATAATAATCATAAATTTAAATAATTAACCCAAGCTGAGATTAAACTTTAAATGAGGAAACAAATTATTCTTAGTTCAGGTGACGAGCAGATATCACCTTGACTAAGAAAGGAGATGAAAATTTCCCTACAAAGTAAAGTAAAGCTTGAGGTTGTGATCAGAAAGATGGAGGTGGTAGAACAGAGAGCTTCCTGTCTAAGGAACAGCTTGTGCAAAGTATCTGTCATGAGAGGTCCATCAAAAGCTATGCTGTGGAACAGAGCATGTGAAACAAGTAGCAACATAAGAGAGGGATACTTTTTGCTAATGGATTTATATATAATGCATATTGAGTGTTTGCCTGCATGTAGCTATGTATACCACATGAATTCTTGAGGCCTGTAGAAGCCAGGAGAGGGTATGCAATCCCCCAGTGCTGGATATTGAAGAGGTTGTGAACAGCTTCTAAGTCCTGCCTCCCAGCCTTGTGGAGGTGCTGCGGATGCAACCTGGGTTGTCTTTTTAAAAAAAAAAATAGCAAAGGCTCCTCCTGCTGAGACATCTCTCCAGTCCTAGAGAAAGGGAATATCTTTAAAAGAGGCTGGACCACAAAGAAGGATCCAAGCAGGTGCCATACTGGTTCTTGGTGTTTCATATTTATTAATAGTCTAATAGCAATCGGTTTCCAAAGGTCACTGTCATGGTTTTGCTGGTTGAAACTATGCACATTGCTCTTCTTCATAGGGCTTTTATTTACCTAGCTCTCCACATGAAACTTTTTGACTAGAGCTTCATGTCTCCCTCTGAGAAGGAAGCCAAACACACATACATCAGAGGAGTCTGCGAATCTTAAGGAGTCTACGTTTAGAGAAAAGGGATGGATTAGGGAAACAGTGGTAGGAGAAAGAAAAACTCGGAGGGCTGTAAGGACAGAGTCTCTCCAGCCCATTGGAGGATGAGGGGCATGGACAGGTGCCCAGGGAGTACGAGCTAACTTCAAATGACAGAGAGATGGTTTCCATCTGCTGTGTGCTTCCTGCGTACCAGGCACTGAGAGGGGCTTTTCATCTACAGTGATGACAGGAGCCTTCAAAAGCGTCATGTCCTTATTCTCCTAACCACACAGAGACTGGGAATCAGGAGTTGTGAGCAATTTGGCGGCAATCCAGTAGGGAAGGCATGGAGGAGACCAGGTCTAAATAGACTCTATTGGCATAAAATAAGCAGTGGAATAGAGGAAGATTAAGTTGTTGGTTTCAAATCAAAATATTAAAACAGCAGATGTGTTGACTTAGAATAATCACAGCTACTTGCAGAAATATTTGAGGACCTGCAAGGATAGCATCTTCACGCAAATTTAGGGATAAGACCCTGAGCCAAAATAATACTACCTCTAGCCTTAAATTAGTAGGAACTCTTGTGCTCTAGGCAGAATCGGGAGATGAATAATGCATATGCATCAGAGCACACATTAGCACTCACACTATCCGAAGGACCTGTTTTTATATCATTTGACTTTTCTTCTCTCCCCCTGTAATTACTTCATTTCAGCAAAATCACACTGTATTATGATTTAACAACTGAAACAGTCACTTAAGCGCTGATATTTTGCAAGCACCTTTCGAACATTTCCACCAACCATCTGAGCTCCGATGCCAAGAAACTGAGCAATGGTGGCTTGAGGGCTCAACTCCACCACGCAGCAGTGCCCAGCCATCCATTACAGAACTTCCAGTGCTTAAACGCTGCCCTGGTCATCATTCTGCCCCGAGCTGTATGCTGTTAAGAGACCTCAAGGCCTGTTTATTACAAGGCTAAGAGGGGTAAGAGATTGGCTTTTTTTTTTTTTTAATCGTAGAGAAACTGGCATGGTGCGGGGGCTGTTTGAACTGGACACTGTAATCATACCCCGTTTTTGGAGATTCAGCGTCCTCCTCTGAAAGCTGCTTTCTTTCCCAGTGCCTTGCATCCAGATGAGGAGAGAAAATGCATCCCACAGCTTCAAGATAAAAATGCAAGATCCTAACCGTTCCCATGTTTCCTGCCGATGGGAAATTCCAGCCGGCGTTTCCTTCCCATGAAGTCTTGTTAACTCGACATATGTAAATAATCAAATGTGCCTAGTGGCCAGTGAGTGTTTCCTTCGCAAAATGCCTATCTACTAACTCTGGGCACCGAGTACAAATAGTACAAATAGTGGTTTGTACTTACAGAATTACAGACTCTTATTCCTGGAAGGAATTGTATAGACAGTGTCTGGGTTTCAGGCTTTGATAACTCAGGGGCCTGGAGCCCAGATGGGGAATATGACCTGTCCAAGCTCGCAAGATAAAACATCAGTTTTGTGAATGTGTAAGCTGCTGTTGGGTCAGCTCTGCTGTGTTGACCTAAATTAGCTTTGTATTTTTTACTAAGCAGTATGTCCCCCTGCTTCCTAATCAAAGGCATAATCAATCATCATTTGCAAGGCACGTGTTTTGGGAAGTAGGAAATGAAATTCTCCAGTGCAGTTACATTTGATTTTGTAGGGAGCCACTGATTTGGGAAAAGGAAAACGATTGAAGAGAAAGTCTCCAACAGGCATGCTGGTTAAAACCCTGTCTACCAAATGGAATCTACAGCAGCAGTCTGCACATTTTTTTTTTTCCATGAAGAGCCAGATGACAAGGTTTGTCATATCGTAGCAACTACTCATGTCTGCCCTGGTAACAGCAGAGCAGCCACAGACAACACAGGAACTGCTTTGTCTGAGTCCCAGTAAAACTTTATAATTTAATATGCTTTCACCTGGTATAAAAGATTTTATGATTTTACCTTTAAAATCATTCTTATATCTGCTCAGTTCATAGTAATGCCTAAGAGGGCATGGGCTGTGTTGTCCTCTGCGTTGTACTTCTCTGAATTGTGACCTAGAGGGTGTGCTCAGAGCTGTTTCTCACTATGGTTTATTCTATCAACAAATACACACTTTCTCATCAATAGATGATTCAGCTTTTAGGTAAATGCTGTTTTTCATTGCGTTCCATAGGAGAAAAAAAAAATCTAGACATTTCCTTGTAAAGAAGCCTCTAAAATATTTCAAACTGCTTAAAGCAGAGAATCTTTAGAAGCCTAGGTTCTGCTTGTCCTCAGGTGAATGACACTAACACACTAGGAAGCCCACGTCATCAGCTCCTTACAAGGGTTCTTTGGGGAAACAAAATTAAATTATGCTATGCCTGTGATCCTGGATTTTCTTTGTAGACTTAAAGATTTCCAGGTGTTTTCAGTGAATGTTTGCCTTCAGTGTTTTTTGGATCTTTACCTATTCCTTCCTTCCTTCCTTCCTTCCTTCCTTCCTTCCTTCCTTCCTTCCTTCCTTCCTTCCTTTATTTGATAAATACCTCCTGCTCACCTACAAGGCTGTATCCCCAGGATCTGAAAGAGGCTTCATTCTTGGTCTCTCAACATGTACACATATACATTCATTCATTTATTCAACACATAAATAGTAACTGTTGAGCATGTTTCAATAAGTACAAACTGGAGGTAAGCCATCTCAAATTCTGACCTTCTAGAACATACACCCAGTGAGGGTACTGGTGACAACAGTCATGGGATTGACTTACATCCTGTTTTGTTTTTGCTTTGTTTTAAGACAAGGCCCTGTTATTTAGCCCATTCTTGTTTGGCCTACTTCCTCTCAAGCTCCTCATTCTTTTACCTCATCCTGTGAGTGCTGGGATTACAGGCAGTGTTATCATGCCAGGATCCAATATTTGTACCTGTGACAAGGCCTAGCAAGTGAAAGGACATGGCACTATAGCATGCAAAAGGCTCCTCATCACGCTGAATTCCAACTTCTAACAGAAGCTGAATTCATCTATGCTGACCCCTTTAATGGTCCTGCTCCTCAAATCTTAGATGCCCTACTCATCACATTTCAAGGTCTGTTGAATGAGTCAATTCTCTTTAACGCAGAATGTAATTCCACCTGCCCAAGCTGAGCAGCATGTATGTAGTTACTGTGCTCCAACACACATGGATGGCTATAACTTGTTCGGCATTGTGAGTCACCGTACTGGCTGCCAAGAACAGAGTCAGGCTCAGAAGGTGCAATGTTGGACTGGTGCATGAATACATGAATAAAACATACATGCATCATGAAAGCAGGACAAATTCATGATGCATGGACAGTCCCTAAAAGAGATGTGTATGCGGTGCATGAAACATAGGCCAACATTTAGTGGATTCATGTCAGTTGTTCCTCGATTTGCAACTTGCTAACACATGCACCTTATACATAAACCAATTTTCCTTTATTCATGACAATGTACCATTATGAAGAAGCTAGGTCAAATTGATCTGCTTTCATTATTTATCTTCTGTAATTTGAAATAACGGTCACCCAGCCCTCTCTCACCATTCGGACTCCACTCTCAGCCATTGCATTGGATGGGGGTGGGGTGGGGGGCTGGGAAGGCAGCAATGATTTTCTGTATTCCACAGAGCCAGGCTACAACATTCCTTTCTGTCAAAAGATGACACTATTTAACCCCAATTAACTCGCATCTTACGTTCAAGACTTCTGGTTTACTAACATGAATCAATACCTTACTTTATCAATTATGTAAATATAAACCAATGACATACCTTCACAAGTTTTGGACTTGGTATTACACTTCTGCCAAATGGAATATTACTGGGAACCAGACAATGATCCTGTAGGAAGTGTTAGTGCCATAGGCTGACCATGAGAGTTTGTGTCTATGTTTACTCTCAGCCACAGACAGGAAACTATTTGGTCGAGGAAGTGGACCAGCAAGAATAATAGGCAAGACAGGGTAATAGGAGGAAGATGCATGTGTAAAAATAGGAGGAAGATCCAGTAACTTGCATATATAAAAAAGTCATAACGAAATCCATTGATTCACATGCTAGTTTGTAAAAAAAAAAAAAAATCAGAACTAAAAAGTACACAACAAACAAAAGTAAGTTATTTTCTTTTAAAGTTGACTAAAATTTGTAAGATCATTCCCAAGAGAGCAGAGAAGAAAAATCAAAGTCCAGATAGATACTCTAAGAACTCCTGAGGGCTTTTAATTCTGAGCACTAATGAAAAACACCTAATAGAATATGAATGAGCAACTAATGAAAGATTTGGAAATCTAGTCTTACCTCTTCTCCTTTCTTCGATCGAGGGATCTCATCAACTGGAGAGTGAGTTTTGGGGAAAGTAGGGTAATATGATGATTCACTCTAATTGTCAACTTGACACAACCTACGATCACCTAGAAACACTGGCATTCAAGGGAGGACTGTCTGCATTGGGTTGGCTGGTGGGAATGTGTGTGAGGTACATGTGTGTGTGTTGGGGGGCGAGTGTATCATGAATTCCTCAATTAGTGTGATAAGACCCACCCTAAATGTAGGCAACACCTTCTGGAAGCATCCAGATAAAACCACATAGAAAGAAGGAAGATTTGTACTTTTTTTTTTAATCACTCATTTGACTCACTGGTAAGTTTATCTAACATGTTGCTGTGACTTCCCAATCCTTCACTGATAATTTAACTCACTTCTTTAGTTCATGATGTAGACTCCAGAACCTGTCCAGGCATCTTCCAGGCCCTTGGCACCAGACTAGGACTGCCAAAGCACCCATTTTCATGAACTAAACAGCTACCAAGTTCTTGGTGTCTCCATTGGGAGGCAGCCAAGGTTGACCTCTTCCAACTTCATCCTGTAAACCAACCAATTAAACTGCTTTTTAAAATATGTTCATTCTTTGGTTCTGATCCTCTGGAGAATCCTTGTTGACACAGGCTGGAAGCGATGTTTAGTTGTACTTTGCTTCTAGAAGTTGAAACTACTTGAACTTCACTGCAGACTTACTTTTTTTCTGTACAACCATAGGTCACTAATCTAGTCCTCATTTGTTCCTCTGTAGAACATATGATTCTGTACATGTTACACAGAAACCTATATATGTGGACAGGTTGGTGCCAAGGACAAAGTGTCAAATAAACATTAGCTCACATAACTGCTGCACACACAAGGGAACATTTCAATATTGCCCAAGTCTCAGATTGATTGGCGTGATATTTTGCATTTCCTTTCATTCATCGACTCACTCATATGTTCAATATATACCCATTAAGCATCTTTTAGATATTGAGAACTACAATTCATCTGCAGGAAGAGTCAGTGAGTAAGCAAACACAGCTGTCCTTCTTGTGAAGTTGAAAGTGCTCCCTAACCTTTACAAGTAAATATGACAGTTTTCAATGCAGACATTGAAACAACCTCAAGCTTTTCTCTGATGTGAGCCATTCATCTGCCAATTTTTTTTCTTCTGTGTTTGGCACATTATAGTTGCTCAGTCAATGCCAATTGAACAAATAAAATGTTCATTGAGTGAGTATATGAGTAATGGTAATGAATGTGTCCTTGCCTAGAGAACTGAGTCAGTCAGAGGAAGGAAGACCCACACACACTCTGTGAGTGTATATGTGTGTGTGTGTGTGTGCGTGTGTGCGCACACACGCACACACACACACACACACACACACACACACACATTTCTATGCTTGCTTCGCTTAATCTACTCTCAGTGAAAGAAAATATCCCATGGAGATTTTAACATGTTTAGTTCCAGATTCATTGGTGAAACTTTTTAAGCCCAGTTGTCATGACAACCATGTCACTGAGACAATTAGCTACTAACTTGAGTGGTTGGGTGGATCCACTACTTTTGAGGAAGGTTTTGATGGAAGAAAGCCATGTTCAGTGCTGATTTCTGAAGTCAGAGTCACCCCTCTCAGAAGGAGCTTTCAAATGCGTTGAATAATAGTTGCCTAACACTAGTGTACTTAGTAAAGTGCCACGGAAGTAGACATCACACCGGGAAGCAGAATTCCTACTGTTTGAGTATCCTGGGAGCTTGAAGCCAAAGGGCATCCTGCGGGGGGGAAGGGTTGACATTGGGGGAGGGATGTACCCACTCTCCTTCTCCCTTGGCTTGTGGATGGCAGTTCTCATGTTCACATTCCATTCTCTATCTTCATAGCATCTTTCTTTCATGTGTATCTCTGCTCAAACCCATGCTTGGTTATTATTATTATTATTATTATTATTATTATTATTATTATTATTATTATTATTATACATTAGTCATGATGGACAGGATGCCAATTTAATGACATCATGTTAATTAAATTACCTCATTATATCTGTATAGAGCCAATATAAAAAAAACTCACATTCTTAGACACAAAAGTTCAGAGCTTCAGTGTATGATTTGAGAAGAGAGCAAATTCAAGATAAAACTTTCTTGCTTTCGGAAAACAGTGAACTTACCCCTCCATGTATGTGACTGCAAAAGCAGTATATAGATGCCACCAACAGTTCCATCAAATATTGAGGAAAAGTGAGACTGTGAAGGGAACCTGCCGGCCATCAGTCATAGAGACTTGTAGCATAGAGATATGCTAATACCCATTTTTTAAAAATGAAATTGTTTCCAGGTGTTTCATATTCTCCTTGGGAGATGGGATCACATATAGAAGACTAACTAGTGTAATGTTAGAGCTTGGTTCCATTAGAGTAAAGGCAAAGTCCTCCAGATTCCCTCAATATTGACTTAAAATTATTTTTCCTCAGTGCTGGGAGAAATAGTAATAAAAAAGAACCAAGGTGCACTTACCTTCCAGGCAGCAAGCGTATATGACCACTGAAACTGTCATTTTATTTTCTTGCCTTCTGAAAATGAAATGTTAATTTCTCCTCTAAGACCCTCTGCAGATATGCTCTGCAGGCTAATATCAGTTCACTTAAGAACAAGAGAAATGTCATCCCTGCTTCGATGCGTGATCGCTAAAGAGAGCTATCTTTAAATTCCCTTCAAACGGACTATGTTTATGAATCCACTTTCAGCATGTGATATAAAGGGACTTGTCAAACCCTGGTGTGATCCCAGTGATGCAAAAAAACAGCAGCCGCCTCCCTGAGCCTTGGAGTGAGCCTCCTCCTCTGTAGCCCTGGTCTCAGAGTTGCCCCGCCTCCTGAGTTCTTAGGGCTTCTTGGGCATCCTTTGCTTTGCTTTCTGTTTATTAATTAACTTATTAGTTTGTCCCTTGTGGCCTTGCCTTGGAGAGTGATGAATAGAATGAGAGACTTTTTGCCCACATCATCAATCACACTCCTGCCCGGGTCTTGACACCCAGAAATGCCAAATACTTTGAGCTGCCTGGGTTTGTCATTGGTACTTTGCTTTCAAAGTCTATGAAAAGAGGTGACTAGATTGGATTTCCTGGTAAAGGCTCCTTCACTGCAACTGACTTTCTTCAGGCTAAGGAGGTGTCAGCCACACCTAGCCTGAAATTAACATCATTCAGAGGGAACTGGGTAACAAAATGTCTTTATTTTTATGTTAGGTATTGACTGCGTAATATATAATGCCCATTTTTCATGATACATTCACATTGGAAAATAAATATAGCACACCATTTTGGTGATAAGAAAATTAAGTCTCAAGAGAGTTAAATAATTTTTCCAAGTCCATGTAATACATTTAGGGTCCAAAGTGTAGATTTAAAGACATATTGAGCCGATTATTCCTGAGAGACTATGATTCCGCTCATTATAGGATGTCCTTAATAGTCAGGACAGCCTGGCTGGGAGCTTGGGCTGCACAGGTGATTCTGAAATAATTTACTTTATAAGTTGTACATGTATCAGTGCTCTTAATAGTGCTCTGAGAGGTAAGAGTCCTTAGTTTCGCAAATTGTTAGGCTTATATTTAGAATGAAGCCATCGGTGAGTCATTTTTCATTCTTCAAGAGAAAGTGTCTACGACAAAACCTTGAAGCCACAGCATCTAGACTCTGCTGGTCTTCGCTGCAGTTCATCACCTTCTGGAGAACGCTGGTAAGAAGGAAGGTGCACGCTTCATTCATCTAGAACCATGACTTCTAGCCTCTCAATTTGCCTTTGACTGACTAGGTGACAGGTGGAAGCCTGGTTAAGTCCTAAGAAGTTTTTTGTCATAGTAAAAAGCAAGTGGCTTCTGCAAACATACATATGCACTAGAATTATAATAGTAAATAGTTAAAAGTTGTAATGATTCCACCAAAACAAACCATCATTTGTATCAGAGATGCTATATATTTTAAGAATTAAAGTTATACCAAGTGTGGTGGCATATACCTGTAGTCCCAGGACTCAGGAAAGCAGAGGCAGGCAGGTCTCTGTGAGTTGGAGGCCAGCTTGGTCTACAAAGAGAGTTCCAGGACAGCCAAGGCTACACAAAGAAACCCTATCTCCAAAAAACAGAAGAAGAAAAAAAGAAAAGAATTAAAATTACACTTATTGGGGCTAGAGAGATTGCTTAATTGTTAAGAACACTTGCCACTCTTATAGAAGGCCAATGTTCATTCCCTACTACCTTCATCATAGCTTACACCCATCTCTAACTCCAGTTCCAGAATATTTTACGGCCTCTTTTATCCTCTATTGGCACCAAGCTTGCACATGGTACACAGATGTACATGCAGACAAAACACTCATAAATGCATATAAAATTGATTTATTTAATAGATAAATTGGTTGACTCACACATTAAGGAGACACTTGTCAGTCACCAAGTGGTGAAGTTGCAAATAAAGTCCAAAGTCTGCCTTCCAATCCAATGGCTGATTTCCCTATAAAATCTCCCAGCTATGGTCATCTGAACAATGTACAAGGGGCCATATAGGCTCAGCTTTGAATCTGACACTGACTCTAAAGGAAACACAATCTATGAGCTAATAGTCCCACCTGAGATATGATGAGGCAACTAAATTACAGTGGCTTTCTCAAAGACACAGTGGGAAGGCCAGTGTCAGATATGGCAACCAAATGAGCAAAGTCCTTGAGATGGAAGGAATCCAAGGGGAGAAGGCACACAGTCATTAGAGTTACATGTAGAATCAATTGCATTTTCAGGGGGTAGAACAAGCCATTTCACCACACACCACTTCACCTGCCTTGAGAATTTAGCATGTTAGCGATACACCTGGTACACAAATTTCCAGTTCCCATTTGAATAGAGTTCCTGTTTTCTGGCCACAGTTTCCTATGAAGGAAAATGTACTGCTTCACCTAAACAAACAACTATGGTCACATTCCACATTAGCTACATTGCTGGGTAGGGCATCTCTTTGAAGCGGTCTGGTCTTTTTGGCAGCCACATTGTTTCCTTTATTTTTTAGAAAAAATTCTGCTCCATTTTTGACATATATGGTGTTCTAAAAACAGAAGCCTTAGACTCTTTCTGAAAGGAGGAAAGCTCCAACTTTTTAGGAAAAAGATAAACATTAGTCAAAGACGCAAGGTTGATGGAGCACACCTGTAACTATCACCTTCAGAAGGTGGACACGGAAGGCTATTGGGTTAGAGGCTAGTGTGGGCTACAATACTGAGATCTCATCTCATCAGAAGAGAAAAATAGAAAGAAAGATAATAGGTCTCACCTCTGGACCAGAATGACTCTCATAAGTTTCTGCAAAAGCTCCATCTCACACAGTCTACAACTGATTCTCCATGTTCTCCCCTGCTGGGGTCTTCTCCAGATGACTAGACCCTACACATTTCAGTCTGCAGTTGACAATACAATCAGCCATAAGCCTGACAAAATCAAGGGAACAGGGAACAGAGAAAATGGGAAGAGAGACATGAAAACTGGACTAATGTAAAACAGAGTATTCACTTCCCTGATAGGATGGGGGTGGTTCTCCAGCCTTGAAAATTTATTGATTCAAATGTAATTGAGGTTTTCTGTTTCATATAGTATCAATAGTAAACCCTAGAGTTCCACTGACTATCCAAGGCCTGTTTATATATGGAGCCTTTTCTCTCACAGTTCTCTCATCAAACCTGGTACTCAATACAAGCCCATTTCAACAATGCACATAAAACCTTTATTTTTTTCCTATCCTATTCCACTAATTTTTAATACATGGGGTTTCTAAACTCCCCTTGAGCACTAGTGCTGCATACAACTCTTTCTAGATCTTCTCCAACATGACAATAAGAATTTAACCTTGGTCCATTGATTAGGCCATGTAAGGTCAGCTTCAATTCAGTTAATCTCCAAGATTAGAAATTATACTTCTTTCATTCAATGTTCAATGACAAGCTCTGCTCCTAGATGAACTATTATTAACTCTGGGGTTTGCTTTTTTTATGCACCCAAATTATCAGCTCTAGAATGGTCTTCTCTTTGGCTCCTTTCTGCTTTCTGAGAGGAAAAGAATGAGCTATCATCTTTCTCAGGTGCCTGCCTTCCCATAGTTGAAGGCTGTCACTTTTCTGTCATCAGAGCTTTGCTGAGATCTTTGCTCTACCTGAATATTCTAGTAGAATTAATGACTCCTCTGGGGACAATGGTGTGATTCTTCTACATGCCATTCAACAGAAGTATTCCACTGCAGAGAAGGACCACAGCTGCAGTCTTTGTCAATCTTCTCTTCTCTTCTCTTCTCTTCTCTTCTCTTCTCTTCTCTTCTCTTCTCTTCTTCTAATCAAATTATATTCACAACTACTCCCCCCCACCAGCTATCTCATGATATTGGGCAGTAGAAACATGAGGTGAACCAAAGGACTTGTTTCTCTGCAGGGTTTTCCATTTAGATAGGCCTCCATCCATGCAGAGCTTGGAGAGTCCAATTAAGAACTTGATCCCCACAAGCCCACATGTCCCCAGACCACTGTGCTCCCTGCTTCTGTACAGTAGGCTGTGTCATTGTCTTCAAATGTTGAAAATATAAAAAGCCTGACAAAATCACAGTATTGAGTGCTGGCCTGAAATATTTAAACAACATATAATTCTAATAGACCAAGCTGTCACTAGTAATAGTTATATTTTACACATCAATGTAATAATACTTAATATTGATGCTTTATATTTATTCACTGACTTTCTTTTGGAGGCATTGGCAAAGTGAATTAAATCTATCGCCAATATTACAAAAATAAACCCATGAATTAACTACCAATGTGACACACCTTCTAAAACCTGAAAGTGCACTACAAGGTTTTGTGACAGCATGGAAATGAACGGTTTAGCAAAGCATGAACATTTGGCCTATAGAATGACAAGAAAGTCAAATGTCACCTGTGACTATTCCAAACTCTCAACCCTAGGATCAGTATTAATTTAATTTCAACTCTGTGAAAAGGTAGAGTTAGTGAAGGGCAGTAAAACACAAGAAGGTTCAGCAAGGCTTTTGCTTGGGAGTGAGAGGCTGAGTGCAGGTATTCAGGCACATGCATGGAGGAGATGGAATGCAGCCAAAGGCAGGTATTGAATGCTGCTCTCAAAGAGATGCCGAACAATGTTAAATCTCCTACTCATGAAGGAGAGTATGGAAAGTACAGATGAATTTAAGTCTTAGATGCTTAAAAATAAGTATGGTATTGGCGTTTGAAAGTTTTTCCATGTCCCACATCTATCAATGGATTTCAGAACAAGTCTGAGAGTCCATGGCAGGTAGAGGGTAGTCTGACACCCTAGAGGGTTATTATATATATGTGTGTGTGTGTGTGTGTGTGTGTGTGTGTGTGTGTGTGTGTGTGTAAAATAGTGTAATATGAATCCTTTCCTTTATTGTCAAAAAGTGATTTGAAGATGAGCTGTCAAATGTACAAAGCTGCAAGTATGAGGAGCAGAGTTCCAATATGAACTGGTAAACATCAAAGCTGTCCCAAGAGAAACAAAATGGCTTGTAAACCAGTAAGTATTCCTAGCTCTTTAATAAGACCATCAAGTTCTTGGTGTGAAAGTAATTCAATGTATTAACAGACTGGCTGTTATTCATTAAATTGAGAAGGAAAATATGGGCTTTAGCTTCTCATGTCATTCTCTCATTCACATCCCAGTTCCCTAATATCTATATTTTCTGTATATTTGTCACATAAAGAAGTGGATAAAGTATAATTTTTAAACAGTTCCTGCCTTCAAGAAATGAATAGATCAACAGAAAGAAAATCCATTAACATTAAGTATTTAAGGCCTGTCACTGAATGCACAATAAGAGATACAATGCTACAAAGGACCATTGGAAGGATCATACCATGGTGGCTGAGAAGAAGCATTCAGAAACAAGATATTATTAAAACAGTCTTCAAGCTCCAGAGAAAAGGTAGCTTAGTTAGTCACTGTGCCCTGGAGAAGTGGGATAAGTAAGCTATATAGCTATATTGAGAGATTGCTTATGAAAGGATGGCTCCCTCAACCATAGAAGCAAAGTTGCATAGCCTTCCATATGTAAGTTGCAGCCCAGGAAATCTCATAATGAAGCAGAAGACTATATCTGAAAGCCCAAAACCCAGGAGATTCAATGATTCAAGCTCTGAGACTGGAGGCTAGAGAACCAGGAAAAGTAACACCCAATTACAAAATGCGAAGAGTTCCTAGCTCAAGCTGAGAGATCAGATCCACTCATCCTTGTTCTATTTGAGCCCCAAAGACAACAGCAGTTCCCACCTACATGGGGAGGACAGATGTTCTCTCCGTTTACCAGTCCAAATGTCAGTCTGAACCAGAGATACTTCTGCACCTGAAGCTATCTTGATACAGCTCATCTTAGGGAGCTGACACATAAAATTAACCTTCCCATATCTCAAGGTACAGTAAAGTCATCTGAAGGAAAAACAGATGTGGTGTGCTGTTGATCTAGAGCTCAGGGTGTGGGTGTGTGTATGTGGTTCATCTCTTCTTCCATTCAACATAGGCATGTTCCAAAGTATACATTGTTATCTTACTCATGGTTAATTCTGAATGTCAACCTCATATTGATACTATGGGATAATATGTTAGCTATCAGTGACTGTGACTTCCTTTGAGCAGTTATTTATGATCAGTTTATGCTGATGTTTTTGCATAATTTGGTAGTTTTTTTTTTATACTCTTAATCCTAGTCACTGGCCTCCCTGTACCACGTCTATATCTGGTGCTCTGTGGAAGAGATATATTTATACATAATTTACTCCAACCCTCAATAGGTTCACTCTCTTTCTCACTCACACACTGAGTATCCTTGGCCCAGCCACAAGGAGGATGAGTTCAGGTAGTTCACTGTAGAAGTCAAGATATATCATGAAGAAGAAGAGAACCCTGTTGTTCTGGCCAGGAATATTCTTGATTGATCCTGAGCCAGTCAATTTCCAGCTATCTGAAGGGATATAGGCAAAGATACATACTCATTTGGTAGCTGCCCACACCTACGTGAGTGAGCCCTGCCACAGTAGGGCTACCACAGACAACCAGCACATCATTAGTATTAATAAATGATCGCCAGTCTAAGGGCTTGAGTACTGTCTGTTATGCAGAAACAGCTAGCTGATACATGTATCTTCCTCACAGCAAACTGTTGATTTGGTTCTATTATTAGTCTTCATTTTGCAGAGCAAAGCACCTAAAGCTTTAGAAAAATTTACTCACTTGTGCTAAATCCCAGGGAACCAGCATTTTAGTTCAAGAAGTGTTTGGGGGGATCCAGAACTCTGAGCCACATACTATCATATTGTCTGTCTGTTATGATCCAAATCTTGAAGCTGAAAAAAAAATATTTCAGTCAGATATATCTTAAGCAGCTGAAATAAACTGCAAATCTAGTTCTCCCGACTCCACCCTCTCAAATGATTTCTCCAGCACTGTCCTCCCTAAAACAAAGCAACACCAGGAAATAAATATCACTCTAAGGGAGGCTTGAGCACAAGCTTGTAAATTCTTGGACCAGTGTTTAGTGGTCGGGAAGTGGCCCTACGGTTACCTCTCCGTGATTGCTGTATGTATGTTTGTACTCTGGAAAGTTTAAGGCACAGAAAGGGAACTTCAAATAAGCTAAAATCCAGGCATAAATTTGGTATTTGTGTTCTCAACCAAGAGACATCGCTCTGCAGAAAATAGCTCTCTCTTTTGCTCAGGAATAAATTCCGACTGAATAAACTTCAAAAACTTCAGGGGTTGGGTCACGGAGGTCTCTTCAAGCAGATCATAAACACCAACTTTGTGGAGCCTTGAAGTGTTTATATTTTTCTAAATCATAAAATATGTTGGCAAACTTCACTTCCACAAGGACCCCTACCATGAGGATAATCTTAATCCAGCACAAAAGGAAAATATTTACAGGAACCAAGGCCTGCAAGCTGCTCTCCCTTGTGTTATGTGATATACTGACTACCCTGATTATGTGACAGTTTGATGGGCACAGTAGAAAAAAGATGCTTAGAGATATAAATATTAATGCTAAGGTAGTGATTTGTGTAAACTGAGTAGCAAAAACAAAAGTAGACATAGAAGTTTTGCAGATATTTTCCCCTTGTCCACAGCACATATCATCCAGCCCACGTGCTTCCCGTCTCTGGGTTTTGCGATGGGATCGGAAGCCATAGTTCTCACACACCGAATTCCCATAAAATAATTCTTTCTTTTCCCCTTGTCCATCCTTCTCATTTTAAAAATAAGAGAAGAAAAGAAGCTGCTGAACAAACTGACATTAAAACATTAACATCAGGCTGCAAAAGGCTCTTTTGTGAGTATTATGGGATGTCAAGATAAATTTAGAGTGGTGTCAGCGTATTCTTAAAAATCTTTTTTGTTCCCAGGGAACACTATTTCTCCTGCTCTCAGCATTCCTTAGCTTCCTGTGGTTCTTTGTATGTGGTTGGGGTCTACTGAGTTTTCCCCATCAAGAGCGGCTTGTCTATTGTCATTGTCTTCTTCAGCCCATGTTTAGGCAGCCATGTTAGTGAGACATTATGGATGTAGCCTCTGACCTTTCTAGGAGACAGTATGTTACAGAAAACTCCCTGATCTTCTAAATATAATAATAATAATAATAATAATAATAATAATAATAATAATAATAATAATTTGCAATTTTCATAAATACATAATTCTTTTTAAAAATGTGATCCCCCATGCCTGCCGTTTCAGACCATTATGCCTCCTCCTTAGAGAAAGCTCTCCAGTCCTCTTCTGACAGGAAATCATCATCTTCTACTCCCCAAACTCTACAAAGTAAAGACTTCCATAATGACATGGGAAAGGCAATGTTTCTTCCCTGCTTGGCTAGAGGTAAAAATGTGGCTAAATTCTCTCTCCCATATCCTGCATGTCACACCTGTCTCTCTCCTGGAGAATACCAGTGTGGTCCAATCCTCTGCTTTCTCCTCCCCACCCCCTGACGCGTGTGTAGTCTACCTTGCAACCTGAAGCCAAACTGAGAAGGACCTAGCTGCTTTTGCTTAGCCACAGTAAGTCAGGGGCTGTTAACAAAGTTAGAACATTGATCTTTCAGGGTTAATGGCATGCCACGTCTGCAGCACTGTGTGCAGCTCAGTCTCCATTTGCCTCCTCAACAAGCACTTTTGGATCCTCTTTCTCCTGTTAGATCTTGTGTTTGGTGCAAGATCACGGGGACAAGGATGGCTTCTGGAAACTGACATGCAACGCATACACACAAATGTGCACAGCGATGCATGCTCTGTAGGAAGTAGACATGGCACAGTAAAAGAACTCTGCAGCAGAGAACATTTTTAAGGAAGTGGCATAAGAAAGGAAACCTGGCTGCCAAGACTTTCCAATGAGAAGAAAAGCCCTAAAATGGGAATAGAATGCTTGAGCATATCAAGTAGGTAGGGGGATGAATAAGAGAGCTTGCCAGGCTCCAGATCACTCAGGAACCTGTCAGTCATAAGCAGAAGTTAAGATGGTGCCATGCGGTGGAAGTTTACAAAGGATTCTAAGCAGAGGTTAAGCATGGTCTACCTCATATACACTGTCACTATAACAAAACCAGGGCCTCCGTCCAACCTCCTCCAAACCCTGTGCAACAGAAGACTTTGCCATGGGAAGGAATTTTTTTCTTCTTCTTTGTGAGTTACAGTTATTCTACCCACAAGAGTTTCCTTTGCTGTGCCTGCATCTCTCCTCACATTCCTCTTAGTCCTTCTGAGCCTTTCTAAACATCCAGAACTCTCTCACACAATCACTACAGCTAAGAGAGCCTCTTTGCACATTAGAACTTGGTCTTAACAGGGTATACTTACTACCTCCTAAATCTAGATGTGTTTCCATCTTATTTTTGTTTAATCACTAGCCACTCAGACTGTATCACAGCTTCTAGGAACAGAAACCATGAGAACCATCCTGATGCTCAGTGTGTCCAAACATGAATGGTCCAAAGCACAAGTCCTACAGTCATTCATCATCTATGTAACCACTCTCATCTGTCCTTCTCTTGATCCCTTCCTTCCTTCTTTCATTCCCATTCCTTCCCTCCCTTTCCTCCCTTTTTCCCCTTTCTTTTTTTCTTTCCCTTTCCCTGCTTCCTCTTTTTTCTCCTCATTATATTCTTTCTTTTTTCTTTTTTATCTTCTTCCTCATGCCTACTTTTTCCATCCTTGTAGCAAAGTAACTAGAAGAACGATGGATCCTTTAAAGGATATGTGAACAAGATAATCTTGTTAATGATACTAGTGATGATTATGGTAATAATAAAATCATCACAGCTAACATTTATTGAATATTTAAATGCACCTGGCACTGAACCAAGCCGCTTAAATACATATAACCTCATAAATTCACACAGCTTTAATTGATACTGTTAATATCTATTTTAAATGTAAATGACTTAAAATCTGTAAAGGTTAAGGCACCTGTCAAGGTCTCCTAGCAAAGGACAGGCCTGAGTAGTGCGAATGAATAGGCAGTTTTCTCACCATAACTTGATAATTTGCGTGCTGAGTAATGTATAACCTATGCCCTTTATTGAAATCAACTCTTCATAAAACCAAGATGAATAGATACAAAGCATCCTGAGCTTTCACCTCGAATAAAATAAGTTCAAGAAAATAAAGGGCTATTAAACTCAGTTGTCATGTTGGTCTCATTTCTCCTTTTAGACATGCATACATGCTAGTAAACACTTGACTACTATATCTGTTAGAATATTTCTCCTTTTAGACATGCAAACATGCTAGAAGACTCTTGACCACTAGAAGTGTGTGTGTGTGTGTGTGTGTGTGAGAGAGAGAGAGAGAGAGAGAGAGAGAGAGAGAGAGAGAGAGAGAGAGACAGAGAGAGAGAGAGAGAGAGACAGAGAGAGAGAGACAGAGAGACAGAGAGAGAGACAGAAATTCTTTCCCAAGAATCCTGTACGAATCATACTTTCTTAGCTTGTGATCTCGAGGTCTAGTGTCTTTCTACATCAGTAGGATGCTTCTCCATGCATTTCTGCCTATGACCATCTGTATTTGGTTGAGTGTTCCAAGAAAGTTTTGATTTATCAGCCTGTGTTCTCCAGTTCCACACCATCACTCAATGGTGCTGACGTTGTATGCACTGAGGGAGGGGTATGTTATTCCAGCCATGGGCTTAAGGATGGAAATTTTAGATCCTCGGAGGTAATACCAACGTATCCACCAGACACATACATTCATCATAAGCCTTCTGCCCATTAAGTGTTCATTGCCACCACACTCAGCAGTGGCTTGGATTATGACAAGAACACTTACCATATGCTGATTAGTAGGCTGAAGGCAACACGTACCTGTAGAGGAAGCATGGCTTCATGATATAAAAATGAATGTAATTCAAAAAATCTAGAGTATTTTTGTGTTTAAAGCTGGTGATCACCACAGAAGCCTGTCCTATTATCACTTACTTGGCACTATCAAATTAGACATCTTTGCCTGGAGGTATTTACTTGACTAGGTAAAGTTCACAGAGGCATATGCACAAAACCACAGTGCGCAATGATTTCTAGTCAACTGGGGCCTCGGATGAAATACTATTATTCTTTAGAAATTCTCTGTAGCCTGGAGAATAGTTTCTAAAGAAAGCGCCAGCATGAAAATAGCAGCGATTAAGTCACTTCTGGTTGTCGTGTGGATTGTCATCATTTTGTCTGTATATATTTTAAAACATGATACTGTATGTGTCTGGCTGAATTAGGGAGTGTACTTTTCCACATAAGAGAATTTTTGTGAATAACTGAGATATTTTCCCATTTACCCTATCTTCTAAGGTAGAATCCATGATTTAATGTATCACATACCCCTTTGGGTTCTTAGAATAAGAAAAACAATTTAACCTTTCCTTGATGTCACAAGCTACCATTATCAACTGCGGCAGAGGGGGAAACTGTATTTGAAGTTATGTGATGTTATGAACATGTTTGCTCTTCACTATTCTTTACAGAGATTTTGAGGTAGTTTATAAAATTATATGTAACACAAAGGGGGAAAAGGGAAATAATAGAAGGAATTCGGGAGAGTTCAAAATACGGTTCAGCAAGTGTGAAAGCCAAAGAAGATACTAGGGTGTGTGTGTCGGGGGGGGGGGGTACTGCTTAGTACCTTAGATCTAAGAGCACAGAGAAACCGAGCTGTGTATTGGCTGGGCACCAGAAGGAAGCTCATTGCTACATGTAGAATGTTACAGGAACAAAGATGGCAGAACTAGCCTTGATAATGGCCTGCATGAGAGCCTGGACACCATTAGAACCCTTGATAGGTTTTTTATATTGTTCCCTTAAGCACTGGGTCTCTACCCTTCTACCAGTGACAAAGGATGAGGTGGTTTGACTTATAAAAAGGGTTGCATTTCTCTACATTTGCCCAGCTTATGTCACAAAGACATGCCTGCACAGATATCCACTAGAGGGATGTGTAAAGCGAACCAGACTTCATCCTTCCAGGGTCAATATCTGCAGTTGGATAAATGAGTCTTACTATGACTCAGACGTGCAATATCTGCATATGTTCGGGGTACTATGTGGGCAAGTTCTGAAAACTTACAAAGTGGGGAAGAGAAGGAAGACTTGGGTACCTGGAGACTGGTTCCTGAGGACAGAGCATCTCTTGCCACTCCCTGCCCAGCTGGCTGCCTTTTCTCCTCCATACAATTAACTGCTTTGCCAAGCCCTGTCCACCATGGTGAGTTAAAGATTCTGAAATCTGAGAAATAATAAATCCTCCCTCGTGTGAGTTGTCTACCTTAGGTACTTTAGTCGTGGTGACACAAAGCAACTAAGACAAATCTATTGCCTGACTAAAGAAAACGCTAATCCTCAGGCAAAGAACATGGTCATCGTGAAAGCATCCACATGACCTTTTGAAATAGCAACAGCTGGCCCGGATTTCCACATAAGCTTCCCAGTGGCTATACCACTGAGCTGTTTACATGATTCTAGATTTCTGCAACAAAATAGAAATTGTGTGTGTGTCTGGGGGGGGGGGGAGGTGAGTTAATCCAGGGAAGCCCAGATTTCCCTTGAGTTGATAGTAGAGAACTCCTTCACCTGGAGCCTATCCAAACTCAGAATGCATGATTCTAGGAAGTCAGCCCCACGCCCAGGTAGTTCCGTTCCCTGTACTAAATAGTGACATGCAGATTTCTCCTTACCCATTCACTCTATACTCAATCCCTGTGTCTTCTGGCCATCTGCTTTTCCTGTGATTTTAAAACACATCATTTTATCCACAGCAAAGAATAGAGATGTACATCCTAGATGTGGGCATGTATATATAAGGGGTCACTTAAAAGAGTGCTCACTCACAGAGAAGATCTGAATAACTACAAAGACATTATTCGGGCTGCTACCCTTGGGTGTAATCTACTTGGTTAGATCATCACAGATGCAGAGGATATTCTCCAAGGGCAACCAATGGTCATTGAAATGTGGATTAACTTATGTTCTTATAGGTTAAGTATTAAGTGGCCTCCTGTGAGGACCTTATTGCACATGGAAGAGGATTAGATAATTCGATGCCTAGCCAAGACCTTCCACAAGCACATCTGATCTAAATCTTTGAATTCAAGATGACATTGCAAGCTTGGGTTACCATCTCATGCCAGCCTTACTTAGAATTTACATAGCCCCACAATCCACCAGTTCTTTATTCCCTCAATCCTAACATCAGCTGTGATATCTTCTTGTATCACACTGCCTCCTGCTCAGACATTTTGCATTGATTGCTTGATTAATTGTTTTGAAAGACCAATTTCTGGTTGTTTGCATTGGGTTCCTTCTTTAAACTGGCAGGTTACCCACTTTATCATATTCCTACTGTCAGTGTGCCAAGCAGCAAATGGACCTTTCTAACTGTCTTCTCTAGTTTGGAAACTAGATAAGAAAGGTTATTATAAAAGTATAGGTAGAGGCTATGCATGCTGGGAGAAGGCCTAATGGCTTTTTGTAGAGTGTATGTTTATGTGTACATGTGTACGTGTGTGTGTGTGTGTGTGTGTGTGTGTGTGTGTGTGTTCCTGTGCACACCTTTAGGCCAGTTCTGTCTATCTTCAACTGAACTTCTTACTTAAGGCCCAGCCATAAGGCATAGTTATGGGTCAGCAGACTCGCCTGCATTAAGAGAAAATGACAAAACATACATAACCAGAAAAATGTAGAACTGATGTACAATTAAGGTCCAACTGTGAATAAAGAATTGATGTCTCTGCCTTGCTTGTAGCAGTGTTACAAGTTCAGGAAAAGGTGAGACACAAAGGAGGAACTCTGGGTATTCAGCTCATCTGTCTCTTCCGGTGCCTTGGATCCTTCAGGTGACCGCTCCTCACTTCCAGTATAGCCTAGGTTACCAGTTCATTCTCCTGTTTTACGGTTTGAAGGTCAATTTGGATGGCGTTACTAGAAGTCTGGCATGGAGACGAATGGAGAATAGCTTGAAATAGATAATATCCTTTGAGTGACATATGGTCTGAATCACCATTGAGACTCCTCAGTGTGTTTCGTGGCCAATGGGGATCCAATCAACTTTCTTCTATGTCTAGGGTAAAGATTACCATCACCGTGCTCCAACACACATTATGGTTGGCAGAGGAAAAGCCTGCATCAAGGGTTTTTGGTCCAGAGGACAGGTCAATGTCCATGGATTATGAAGCAGTCACAGCCTCCTCACCTGTCCCTGCTCAGCGTTCTTGGTAGAAAAATCCCAAGTGCTAACAGAGGAGCAGGAGTCCCATGCATGAATGCAGAGTAAGATTTCTGCTGATTTGAGTATAGCTGAGGTCGGGGGTCATCCAAGGATGGAGCTGAACTGGACTCCAGTAATTTCTTCTCCAGACAGCCAAGGTTTCCCACTTTGGTCAGGTGCTCTTAGCTCATTTTTTCCTGCTTAATCCTATCATCCCTGTCATCTTTGAGGAACGTGCTTTAAAAACAAAGACACTGGGGGTTTGAAGCTGCAGAGCTCAGCTTGCCAGTACTCCAGTACTCCACTAGAAGAAACTCTGGGATAGCAGGATAGGATCACTCCCTGAGGCTTAAGTACAAGGAAACTACTTTCTGCCCACCTGCCTCCCACCCCTAGCACCAATGCACTGCAATCACTTGGGGACAATTAAGACTACTTGCTTCATCTTTTCCAACTCTCATGTTTCCCTGTAGCATGAAAACACCAACACTCAGCCTCTATGCAGCCAAACCTTATGAGAATTAAGTGCAAGATGACAAGCAGAAAGCCTGGCAGCCAACACACAATGCGATCTAGCCTTTCTAAAATATAAGGCACTTCTCAAGCCAGCTAGGATCACCCTCTCTCTATGAACACCTCAGAATTCACCCAGCTCAGACTGTGTTCCCTCTCCCAAGCTTCCTTGATGCGCTGAGCATATCTGCATAAGCACAGTGCCGTTTTACTTCACGTTTGTGCTGCTTCATATATAGGTGTGTGTGCACGGGAGTGTGTGTGTCTTGGGGTCTGATTTATCCCTCCGTGCTTCATCTCAGATATTCCCAGCTCCTAAATACTTGTCCCTGACAGGAAATAAATCTATTTTCTCTCCCTCCTCTCTCCTCAGTTGTCATTTCTTCCTCCCTATTTCCCTGCTTCTGTCTCTCTGTCTCTCTCCTCTCTCTCTCTCTGTCTCTTTCTTTGCTTCTGTCTTTCTCTCTGACTGTCTCTGTCTCTCTGTCTCTGCTCTCCATTTCCTCCCTCCTCTCTTCCTTATCCCTACGCTTCCTTCCTCTCTCTTCTATTCTCCATACTCTTCCTACCCATACTATTTTAGGCACCGAGAACTTAATTATTTAGTGACAACCTTATTTACCACTGTGAGAGCTGTTACTGGGTTCCTGGCTACCTACTAGTTACCCTATAGGTGGCATTATATTTAATACCCATTACATCTTGTCTTAGTCCATTTTGTTTCACCATAACAGGATATTGCAGAGTGGGTAATTTATAAAGATGTTTATGTTCCATAGCTTTGAAGGCTGGGAGACATCAAATCAAGATGCTGGCATCTGAGGAGGGAGACAGGAAGAGAGATTGGAGGCGGGAGAGAGAGACCTACGACAGCAACATTAGTGCTTTCCTTAGAACTCTATTCATTGCCTCTCAAAGGTCCCAAAGATTATGTTTGCAGTCCTTGAACTCAGGAAACATTGAGACCACAGCACAACTCTAGGAGATTGTCCTTAGGAACTGCATCCTTTAATGACTATTTACATAGTCAATAAGACTATAGTGACCTATACCTCTCCTGAGCAGATGTGGAACATGAAGCTCAGAGGAAAGGCTTCCTCAGTGCCTCACCTCCTGGTGGCTGTGGCACCCAAATCTGTTTTCTATATCTATAACTCAAAACTTTGAAGTCTAATTGATCATTGCTTTGTCAACAGTGATCCTCACTGCAGCAGCATAGTTATCACCTGACTGTTATCAATACCCCTGTTTGGGTATCTCCTCCTCTTTGCACCAAACTTCCTGGAAGCCAAAACTCTGGCTAGATTCTGGCCATCTTTGGGTTAAGATGACCTCCAAATGGCTGTAATTACAATTCTGGATGGAAAAACAGTGCTTGCCCTAGATCCCTAAGATAAATCAGGACATCAGGGGTATGTGTTCTATGCAGTTCAGCCTTTTCCCTTTCAAACCATCCAGCCCAGGAAATGCACCTTTGTCTTCCCATGCCGTTTATTTCTTACATGCAAGAAAGAGATAAAGTCAAGAGAGACTGCCCTGAGGATGGCAAATGCATATACATAATATGAATGGTAAAATTTGCATAAAGTAAAGGGATTTGTTAAGTAGATGTTTGTCATAAACTGAATGTCCTTTTTCTAAAATGTACAGGAATAGAAGTATTTTGGGCGGTGAAGAATATTGTTTTTGAATATACATAATGAGATATCATAAGGATGGGATGTAAGTTTTTAGTCATGAACTGCAACTACCTTTCATATATAACTTTTTTCTATAATTTGAGAGTGATTTTATAAAGTATTTTAGAGTACTTGTGGCCTCTAACAGAAGGCCTTGTGAGGAGTTTTCCATTGTTCATATGAACATACGAAAGGTTTAAAGTTTAGAAGATTTGAGATTAAGATGTTTGGATTATGGATGCTCAACATGAATTATGATTTAATATTTAATGTTATCTCTCTCCTCTCCCCCCTCTGTGTGTGTGTGTGTGTGTGTGTATGTGTGTGTATGTGTATGTGTGTGTGTGTGTATGTGTGTGTGCATCTTAATCATCCCACCCCAAACCCCAACCAATGTGTTGTTTATTTGTTTGTTTGTTTTTAATACGAGACCAACAGATTTGGTCCTGGCTTTGCTTGAGCTCCCAAATTCTCCTGCTGTGACGCCGCAGTAATCTGAAGAATGACAGTCACATATCTTGTTTACATGAAATACCTATCTGCTCTGTACCTGAGAGAGTGACTTGCATTGGCAGCATGTTCTCTGTTCTGGGAGGATCAGTGTAATAACGTCAGTTTACAAGTCAGCCTTGGATCTGACTTCACATTTGTGTCATAAGATCTTGGGCATGATCTTAAATATCTGGACTCTTCCTTTTCATTATCCAGAACAAAGAAGAAAGTAACCTGCTGATATGGAGACATTCGCGTTTGTCACACACTCACTATGACACAGACACTCCTCTAAGTGGTTTCACTGAGAGCTTCCCAAGATCTGTAAGGCACAGAGTAGTGTCACCATGACGTTACAAACAAACTGGCACAGACAAGTCACTTGTTGAAAGTCACAGAAATAGAACTGGAATTCATGAAGTCTGGCCCCCCAGCCAGCATGCTTCACCATAACTGCCTCCGTGAGTTGTTGAGAGAAATAACTAACGCTATGATCGTTAAACACAAAACAGCCCTAGCATATGGAAAGTCTCATCAAATATTAACAGACACAATAAATGGGAATAACCATCCATAGCTATGCTAACACTATGGATGCAAGAGTGGCTTTTCCATTTGTTGCTAGTGGGAGTTAATTTCCTTGGAACCAGATAAAGAGTTCTTTGCTTTGCCCATGAGCTACATCAGTACTTGAGGAAGGATTCCTTCCCTCTCTTCCTTGCCTTTCCTCCCCCGGTGAGCCACTGGTGTCATTAAGGAACAGTTAACTCGCATCATCCTTCTTAGCTATTTTTGCTGCCTGCCATCTGGAGTGCCTCGGCTCTGTTGGATATGTTCACACTAAATCAGCAGATGAGAGCATTAACTAATTTCTCCATCTCAGATATGCTCATTTGGGTAACGATGACCTTTAAAACTAGTGCCATCCACCCCATAACCATGTGCCATATGTTGGATGTCACATAATAAAGCATATTTAAACTTAGCAGGCTCCGAAACACCTTATGGCTGGCTGGTGATTAATTAATAACTTCCTTACCAGCATCATGGGTGAGGCTGACAGGGGCATTTTGTTTGCCACTTGCTGGCCTTTGGCATCGGAACCTTTTCAAATCCACTCCTGGAAGACTTCTTTGTATTGCATTTTCTCATTTACTCATGGGGCCCATGCATTTTTTCCCTTTAGGACATTGTATTTTCTTCAAAAGAATAATACTAAGTATTGATCCCTCAGTGCCACCAGCATTGTGCTGGTCCCTTTACTGTTCATAATAACTTCCCAGGACCAGGGTGTCTGTGTCCATTTAAGTGCAGATGAGAATGGTGATCAAAGAGACTCGACAATTTGGAGATGTTCATGTAAGGGCTTAGATTTTGAACCTAAGTCTTTGACTACAAATGCCATGACTACTTTTATTTATTTCTGCTTTCACTGGAATGCAAGATACACTATTTACTGTTCTGCTGCCCTCACATTCGGGTTGTGACACTACACTCTCATTTGTGTCTGAAGAAGAATAAGAGGTTTTAAGAGTTAACCCTCAATATCTCATCCAGGCTGAAAAAAAAAAAAAAAAAAAAAAAAGGTTCATTCTTTCCATCAGCACGGTGATGCCATTGCAAGAGGAAAAACAGGGCTCCCGACAGTAATTTAGTTTGGAACTTGTGACTCTCCCTTTGATATCCACCCATTCACAGTTTCAGCCAGAAAGCCATGATGGGCTGTCCTACAGCCGATGCAATTTATCCATCATTGGAAATAATCCTATTTCATTTATCACACACGAGAATAAATATAAAGCAAGCCACTATTTATAAACCCTCTCAGATCCCTACAGGTCTAAGAAAACGTATTCTGAGTCTTTGGGACTGTCGTTCTGAAATTGTCATACAAGAACAATCTGGGACATCAAAAAGTATTCTGTAAAATTCTTTATTCAAGGTTTATTAAAGGTGAGTGGATGATTCTGCATCTCCGGTAAAGGTGTGATTTTTACATTTTGTCTAAATCCCTACAAGCACTGGGATACCACATCCCTTTGGATTACTATGAAGTTGAAAGCATTTTACCTTTGAAGCCCTACGTTATCACACACTGTAGTGTTCTTTTCTTCCACTATTCACACAGAGACCACACACTTAATTTTACATGGCTTGGTACCTGTCATCCATCACCATCATTACAATTAAAACCAAGGGTGGTGTCTTGCCATATTTCCCCTCATGTTCCTAAAAGTGCTCTGTAGACTAAAGTGACAGTGTAATTTTCCTTAGTTGTATGTATTTTACAATACCAGCTGCTGCATACATATTGTTAAATTTTACTATATTTATTCATTACATCCCAGTTTGTGAATATGCTGTAATTTCCGTACCTTTTCTATGATCAGTGGGTCTCCTTTGCCCACCCTCATTCCCATGGTGAAAATTATGGATGGATGCTTTGATTTCCTGGCTGTAGATTCTCAGAAGTCAGATTGCCATGCAAAGAGTAAATTGTTTTAAAATTTAATTACTGCTGGCAGATTGCTCTCCAACTGGGTGGTAGCTCTTTACGTTTCTTTTACACAAAGTAAACTTTGTCTATATCAAACAGCTCCTAAATTGGACATTTTAGTCTTGTGGATATAACGCGACAATTCATTGTTGTCAAATTTGCATTTTACTCACTACTACTAAATCTGAGCATTTAAAAGTATATTTGTCATCCATTTTGATTTACTCTCTGTCAACTGTATTTTTTGTGTCCTTTAACAATATATTAGGCAACTTGTCTTTTGTTTGTTGATGTGGTCTTAGGTCATACCACCTGAAAAATGACCAATATCATTTCCTTAACACATATAAGTGTTAGTATAATATAGACAGGGACGTCTGCTTTTAGTAGTGCATTTTGTATCAAATCTTAAGTATCATCGGGCTGTTTTTCGAGGTTTTCTTTTGATTTCTGTATATACACACCAATTTCACACACATTCTATATTTTTTTTACTTCTAGTGCTGATTAAGAATGTTTCCTGAAACACAGGTAATGCTAGCACTTGAGGAGACCTAACGCAGGAGGGTCTTATTTCTACAGCCAGCCTAGGCTACATAGGAAGACAGTGTCTCTAACTAACTGACAAATACAGAAACAAGCGATGACCAGGTTTTCTTCTTAAGTATAATAGGTAATTTTCTACACTTTCTGGCAGGGTGTTTACTGCCTTAAACAAATCAATTACAAAGTGTCCTCCCAAATAAATGTTGGTTTTGTTTGAATTTCAAAACTACAAAAAAGTAAAAACACTAGCTAAGAGTGCCACACAGTTCTTCCAGAAAGTCTGAGTTTGGCTCCCAGAATCCACAGGAGTTAGCTCACAGCACCTATATTCCAGCTCCAGAGTCCGTAGCATCATTGGGCACTTTGGGCATCTGCACTCATCTGTACACATGCGCACACTTAATAGTAATGAAATAAATTTTAAAAAAAAACAATAAAAGTCTTATTAAATTCTTTCTGGGAGTTCATTTTTGACCAGAAAAGATTATTTCTTCTATTTCAGTTCCAAAGGAGTAAAACTAGTCTTTTCTTTATACTTTTCATAAAATCTTAATCGACAATTCTATTGTTTTTATTCTTACATTCTAAGTTATGCTTTTTTTTCTTTCTGCCACGCATATACACATCCATTAACTCACTCTCTCTCTCTCTCTCTCTCTCTCTCTCTCTCTCTCTCTCTCTCTCTCTCTCTCTCTCTCTCTGTGTGTGTGTGTGTGTGTGTGTGTGTGTGTGTGTGTGTGTGATGCTTGTGCGAATGTAGCTTGACACAAAATTTCATTACAGCTGTGTTGGACTCAAATTCACACCTTTACAATAAGTTCTGATCTTCTGAAGAGCTGGGCTTACAGGAAAGGCATACATCAATATGCTTAGTTTATGTAACAATGGGGACCGAACTCAAGACCTCAGTCATACTAGCCAAGTACGCTACCAATTGAGATACAAGCCCAGCTCTTAAATAACTTTTCAATAATAAATCTTATGTTTCTTATTCTCAGATATTTATAATAGTCATCTTCTTGTCATATTTTATCTGCAAAAATATCTGGGATAAAAGAGACAGAATGATGATGACAGACGTTACAGTGGAGTTCATGATTTAATTTTGAAGTTATTTACACAGTGTCCCAGGATGCATTTAGTACCATTTTAAGCAACAATTCTTTATTACATATATTTTCTTCTATTGCAATAAATAATTTGCAAATACATTTTCAGAATTCAAGGATGTGATATGGCGGTGTCAATTTAATTTCAGATACAGTATAGTAATTTATTGAAAAGCTACTCATCACACAGGACCCAGAGACGAGCTAATCAGCCATCAGCAAACTGAGCAAAAAGATCCTGGCACACCAGGTCACAACATCCATAGTGGGAGGACAACCTGGAGTAGGTTCCAGAGTTATCAATATCCAAAAGGTATCTGTTGTCCATGGTAGACAGAGGTGAGTACTAGCCCCTGATTGCTTCTCAGGCTAGAGTAGATTATATAAACAGAATATGGAAAAGCACAGACAGAACAGCAAATTTGTTTTTCTTCTCATTCTTTCTTGATTACTTGTAAAATTAAAACTCCATGTTTAAATAAACATGGACAGGGAATGGAGTAAGGCAGCAAGAAATTCTGCTGGGAATAGTGTTTTAAAGCAAGAGATGCCAAACAAGGCAACTATTTCTGTCTGCTCTTTGGGTCTGTGTCACCAGTTTCCCAGCTTTGGCCTTTCTTTTGCTCTGTGACAAGGATGAAGACCTTTGAGGGAGCTGGGTGTTGTCTCCTTGCCTTTCCAAATCCACTTCAAGTTCATGCAAAAGGCCACGAACCAGAACCCATCTGAGGAACTAGTGTCTTTAATCCAACATTTGTTTCTCCCATCTACAGTGTATGTAGGGTATGGATCTTAGAAGGCTAGTCTATGGAAACAGAAAGAGATAATTTTAACCACCCTAGCTATCCACTCACCCATCCTGCAAATAAGAGGTCTCTGGCACATACGTTTTACAAATATAGGAGTGGCATGGCCACAGCCACTGTTCGTACTATAGATGCTGAGTAACAAAACATAGGAATATCATCTAGTGACAGGGAAAAAAAAGACGAAGCCTCTTAACCAGGCATGATAGGACCAGGGCTCCCATATTGTGGCATACCACTTGCCATCCTTATGTTTCTCAGCAGACATTTCTTAAAATTGAACTCTAGATGAAGTGGGGGCTAGGTTTGCTTTGGAGAAACTTCTTAAGCCTGCACAGAGTATCCATTAGCCATAAGAGGCACACAAAGACTTACCTGAAATCTCTCCTGGGGTTTCATAACATGCAGAGGAAGAGAACATTAATGGTCATCGGGACTGCCCATTACATCCCGGACTGGTGCATAAGAGGAAATACCCACTTCATTTCCTGTGAGAACTAGCTTCCTCCTTCTAGGCTCCTGTGAGCCATTTAATTAAATCCAACCACACTGAAGTGCTGCATTTGAGATTCTGGGTATCACGTCTCCATGCGTTTGCTGGCCTAAGGACACCCTGGGTTTTATTTAGTCAGATGTCTAACTAGAAACTGCACTTTTCAGAAAAGATAAAAAATAATGATCATCTAATTCCCCATTTTCCACAGAGCCACTTAACTTCAAGTGCTCAGTGCTAATCAATAAAGGCCTTTCATCACAAATCCCAGTAAGCAAGATCAAATTCGAGGGAAACGCTCAGAAGAGAGCAATGGTTGGCACCCAAACCATTTTGTAAGGTCAGATTCACTTTTTCACATGAAGTTAATTCCCACTTGTGGCCCAAAGCCATTCCACCTTCAGCTCTCTGATCTTCAACCTTCAAACGCTGAGTTCACGGAGCCTGCTGAGAAGACAGGGGCTACTACGATCAGAATCCAGGGCAAACACCAAAGTTGAATTAGCACTAGGCACGCTACATTAAACAGCTTGGCACCCCAACCAAGGGCTACATACAATCTGGTACAATCAGCAGGCATTGACTCCAAGAGAAAAATCAGAAGTCAAAAGTGATGTTAAGATCCAGAGGCTTTGGCTGTGTTGAGAAGAATTCAGAATTGATATGTTTTGACCCTTCTCTTCATACCCTTGCCTTTTCCTACCTTTTCTAAGAAAGATAATAAATGCATAGCAGGTAAGGAGCACAGAAGAGGGGATGCTGTTTTGGTTGAGTTTGAGCCTCAATTCTCAATTCAGAAACTGGTGAATTTGGGTTTCAACTCTAAAGATAGATAGACCTTTCCAACCAAGACCAAACCTAGATTGTAAATTAATGCATAGGGGGAAAATGTGTGTGTGAGAAAGGGGGGTGGGGAGGGAGAGAGGGGGACAGAGAGAAAGAGAGAGAGAGAGAGAGGGAGGGAGGGAGGGAGGGAAAGGAGGGAGGGAGAGGGAGATAGATATACCCCTTTTATAAAGTAATAAATCAAATTGGACATACATTTTCACAAACCAAAACGTTAATTTCTTGAAGCATATACAAAATACAACCATTGTTAGAGTCTTTCCTTTTTAAATGGGCATTTTATTCAAGAGATACTATCAAAAGATGTGTGGCATTGGACTTTAAATGAGAGATCTTATATACACAAGTATCAGCAAAACTACAGACAGGGAGAGAACCATACGAGTCAATGTGGTGCCACGTTATAAGCCTCCAAATAGTCTGTGACTGGTGGCTAATGAATGGCATCCTATTATAAGCAATGGGATAGAAGGTATGTTTTAAATGTATTTATTCCTGCAGAATTAAAGAATGGGTTATATAGAATTACAATATAAAAATGTTACACATTAGACATGTCCTTGGCCTGTTGGAATAGTTTTATTACTCAAATAAGGCCTAGAAATTGAAGAAAGAATAAATAACTCTCCCAGGCTTGATGGAATGGGTGCATAATCTTAGCTTCTCAGGAGCTTAAGGCAAAAGGGTCATAAGTTCTAGGCCTGCGTGGGCTCTAGAGCCAGTTCTAGTCTAGTTTGGACAACTTAGTAAGACTCTCCATCAAACATTTTTAAAAGGTTGCTCTGTAAAAGTATCCACCTAACACCTCAAGACTCTAGGTTAGTCCTAGGTGAGATTAGATAGATGATAGATAGGTAGATAGATAGATAGATAGATAGACAGACAGATAGGTAGACAGATAGAAAGATAGATAGATGACAGACAGACAGTCTAGAGCCTCCCACCAGTCTCGGCTTGTTCATGAGGAAGGATGAAGCCCGAAGGCAGTGTTGGACTCGCCCATTCTCTTCACTGAAGTAAGGACGCCTCAACCCATGCCATTGCTGTGGTGGCGCATACCTCTGTGTCTCTCAGATGAAAATAGCCTGATTAAAATACAATTCAAACATTGTAGTCAATTTGTAATGTTTCCCCTGCTTTCTCTCTAAATATGTGTCTATGAATGAAATAAGCATTTCCCACCAAATTGACATCTTAAAGAGAAACCCTGGGAAATCATCTGTGAAAACTGAATCTTCTCACCCTAACCACAAAATTTGCAAGAGTAAAAATGTAAGGTTTTTTTTTTCTTTTCCTTTTTGCTATCTTTAATTGCTATACCGAGTATTAGACATACTCACTGCATCTTCAAATGGCTTGTTGTTGTTGTTGTTTTGTTATTGTTCATTTTCCTCCATCCTTCTCCTCATCATCCTGACCTCCATGTTGTTCTTCCATCATCCACACCCAGCTGCCTTCCCAGAGGTTACATCATCTATGCCTGGATGCCCCACCCACCTCACTCAATTCCTCTTTTCCCTCTGGTGATCTATTGTCTAGCTTTAGGTCTTAAAAACAAACAAACATACATCCAGGGACAGGGGAGTGGGCAGCTCTACTTCAGACAACGGGTTAATGTCTAGAGTACAGAAAGTGCTGCAAGATTGACGAAACAAACAAACAAACAAACAAACAAACGAAAATCCTGCCAGCTAGCAAACAGCAAATGAAATGGGGAGGCATTCTCAAAGGAAGTTTTCATAATGATCCTGCATGCCATTTGGGGGTCTCTGTTCTGCTTAACGGTTGCTAGACTGATTCACCTGCCTGTGAAGAATATTTCTAATCCCTGGGGTATGGGGCCTTGATCTCTAACACATTCTTCGGCTCTTTCCACGATTCAAATGCTTGTTAAACGAAAAATGAATTTAATGTGATGGGACGTGTGAGGAGGATAAACAAATCCAGAGGAAACATCCCTTTCTCAGAGAGCCTGGAATACTTGGAAGAACCCGGAGCCGTGTGCCATGGTTTGTAACCGAACTATGCAGTTTGCACACTTGGTTAGGGCCTCCACATTCTCAAGAGCTCATTTTGATTAGAAACATCCCCGGACAGGTTTATGGTGTTCATTTCCTCCTCTTCCAAGCCTGGCCTTTGTATTTGTTTTCTTCAGAGGATAAATCAACCCGCACAGGTGAGCCACACAAAGCATCCTAAGTGAGTGGAAGAAACTGTCTCCAGCAAGTGAGCAAGAAGGGATCGCGGGCCGCTGTGGACCATCCCAGCTGCCAGGTTTTAATCCTTAGACCTGCCAGAATGGAGAAGTAATCAGCTTTTAAAAATAAAGGACTTTTAATAAAATGATTTCTCAGAGCCTTATTGCTGACACCGTCAATTCTCTTTCTAATGGATTTTGAGACTTGTTGTTCAGAAGTTAATCCTGTTAATAAGATTCGATTTTCTTTTTGCCTTAATAGTGTACTTTGAAATACTTATGATGAAGCCAGGGTGTATTTGGTGTGAGTATTGCGATGGTCCTGTGTGAAATCTTGGCAAATGAGGCTATGAGGAGAGTGGCTTGGGGAGGGGGGAGCGGCAGATAAAAGAACCACGGACTCCTCTGCAATTTAGAAAGGAAAATTGGTCTCTCTTTCCTTCTGTAAGTCAAGTTCAATCTCATCCAGTCTGTGATGCGTGTATTATGCTTGAGGACTTTTAACCTGAAGGAGAATGGCCCATTCCTTCTAAACAGTATGGCTGCTCAATCAATGCATGGAAGGCTGTGCGCTTGATGAAAAAGAGAAGCAATTCCTTGGCATAAAACAATTCGAGCTATTCTCTGAATTTTCTTTTGGTCAAATTTCCCTGATGATTTTTTTTTAAGAGTCTTTTATTTTTTGAGCCCTTTCCCCTATCATATATACATGCAAGAAAGAACTTAAACCCCAACTAAAATTTCATTTGGCTATTCAAGACAAAAAAAAAAAAAAAAAAAAAAATTCATGCTAGCCAAGAGTGGTTTTAAGGAAGGAGAGAACCCTCATTTGGCAGATACTAAAGAGTGTCTATTCTGCACTGGCCTACGTGATCCTCTGAGCTATATAGAAAATCTTATTGTAAGCCCAATGGGGCATGGATATAAACAGCCAAGGCACAGTGGAAACAACATAACATCTTAAGTGAGACAGGCTTTGGAGATGAACTTGAATTAGAAGATACACCGTGCATGAAAGGGGGTTTGGGACAACCATTTGTCAAAGTACTATAGACCAAGAGAGCCAGGCTCTCCTATGAATTACTTGGAAAGCACGGCCTTTATTCTGTAGGCGGTCCTCTGTGTTTTCTTTTATGGTTTGTTACAGTTGGGTGGGGAGTGAGAGAAATGTATTGTTTAGGTTAGCACTGGCAGACTCTAGGTAAAGCTTTCCATTCTGAAGGGCTAGGAAGACGGCACAGTGGAGAAAGCATGAAGAGCTGAGTTCAATCCGCAGCATCCAATAGAAGCCAGGCATAGTGATGCAAGCTTGTGATCCAAGCACCGGAATGACAGAGACAGGAGGATCTCTGGGGCTTGCTGACCACCCAGTGGGTCTGCTATGATACAGGCTCAGTGAACATCTTGTTTCAAAAAGGCGAGGTAGAGATTAATTGAGGATGGTTCCCAGCAATGACCTCTGAACTCTACATGTATTCACACACGGCAACTCGCAGACACATGCAGAGACACATACACACCTTTGAATTAAGGGGCTATTTTCTCATACTTAAAAAAATTGCTTCCCAACTTATCCAGAATTAAAATATGTGGTTATTCTTGATGCTCCATTGAACTGAGAACTTTTATTAATATGTATGGTTATATTTAATAAAATTACCATAACTGACAGATTTACGGTTCTGAGACAGTAACCAAATTTTAATAATGAAGCCATTAATACATACCTTGGCTTGAGGGTGTGATGTTTGTGACAATGTAATATCTGCTTTGAAAGCAACAATCCCCAAACTAATATATTTATATCTCTCTGTAAGTTGTGCAAATGTCTCCCCAGCTGGCGACACATTGTGCTGTCTTGACAATCAGAGCGCTTTCTCCAATATTGTTTATCTCTTCCTCTTTGCAGGAGAAAACAAGAAATGTGTAAATTATGAAAGAAATTAATTACCTAGGTAGTCTTGAGAGACTTGGAAAATAATTTAAGGGAAAGTATTCATTAGAAAAAAAAATGACTGCTCTTAGCATTTTTCTAGAAAGGGTGAGGAGTGGGCACACCGGTTTCCTAACACTCAGAGACGCATGTAAACGTAAAAAAGGGCACAGATATATATGTTTAATGAAGACCATAAACCCATGAACTTAAAATCATGTTTTTGTAAAAAAAAAAAAACAAACAAAAAAAAACAAAAAAAAAAAAAAAAAAAAAAAAAACAGAAAATATGCTGCTGTGCCACTATCCCAATGTAAAAACAATTTATTCTTTATATAAAAAATAATAGCTTCTCAGCCTCATGAGGTCCCATTTATTAATGGTTGACATTAAGGCCTGGGCCGTTGGTGTTCTGTTCAGGAAGTTGTCTCCTGTGCCAGTAACAGTCATAGGGGAGGGGAATAATGGGAAAATGGGGGGGGGGGGAATGGGAGGATACAAGGGATGGGATAACCATTGAGATGTAACAAGAATAAATTAATAAAAAAAATGGTTGGAAAAAAAATAAAATTATTTATAATAGATTTACAATTAAAAAAAAATAATAGCATACCTATATCTGTTTGAGACTACTTAATCTTGGGTTTTGTTTTGTTTTGTTTTGTTTTGTTTTTTAATTGTTTTTTGTTTCTTTTGGTCTTTTAGGTTTTGGTGTTTCTTTTTTTTTTTTTAACTACATTCACATATTTGCTAAGAATCAGCCTCCTAAAGAAATGTATGGGTGAAAGTTGTATCCTTTTAATGACTGAAAATAAAATCTCACCAAACCATGAGAATCCCCCATTCTCTCTCTCAACCCCTCATTCCTAATACCTCCGTATTTATTTCCATGAAACCAAATCCAATATGCTCAGATTATTTCTCTTCAGTTGTGCACAAAGGGACTGAGCGGTGTTGGAAAGTGAAACGTGTTGATTGCTCACCATGTGCTTGGTTCTGACAAGGTTTCTGCAGGCTCTCTTGAGGGCCTTATTGAGAGAATTTTAACAGCCTCTGGAAGGATATTCTTGGAAAAGGATGTGCCCCATCACACATGCTCCTACATGCTGGGTTTGTGGGTACAGGAATCTGAGGATGTGTGCAAGTAGAACTAACATCCAAGCTAGTTAGGGACACGTTAGGATACTTAATTTTTCCCCAACATGTGTCACTTTCTTCTAATAATGCAGCACACACAAACTCAGATATATGACCTGTGTTATACTTCACATTAGACATGGAGTCATGAAAATGACTGTCTAATGTCACACAACTAGTCAGGGGAAACACTGGGTAAATATTAGGGGATGAAGAAGAACTGGACACAGGTCATGAACATGAGTTATTGAAAGAAAGTATGAGACTAATTGTTTTCCTAGTTCTAACTCTGCCATTAATCAGTTAATTGGGAGTTCTGTGATAGAAAAGTGCATAAAAGTATACTTGGTAGTGAAACTGCAAAACCCAATGGGAGGCCCAACAGCTCACATTTTGAATGGCTAATCTAACTATATAAAAGCTCATTGGGTTGTATGGTCTTTGGGTCTGGTTAATTTTGATGTGTGATTTTTAAATCATTGTTTTCAACTCCCTATCAATAAAGTTTAAAATAAATTCTTAAAAAAAAAACAACAACAACAACAACAAAAAAAAAAAAAAAACCAGGCTCACCACTGAGATTGAAGCCAGGCCATACAGAAATTAAATATGATACTTACTTTATTCAAGGTAATTTTTCCAACCCCCAAAACTACCATCAGTCTCACCCTCAAAGTTTGCTATCTGCCTGTCTATCTGACTAGTCCATCTGGTTCTAAGGTACATATTGATTAAATGCAACAACTAATTATATCAGAAAGGCTGATTTCCTTGTAGAGCTGGCTACATACACAAGGCTTCCTTCTCAAACTTCAGAGGAAGACTTCAAGACACTATACAATTTCTTATTGAAACAATGAGGTAATCCCCCTCAGGAACAGTCATAGGGGAGGGGAATAAGAGGAAAAGGGGAGGGAGAGAAGACTGGGAGGACACAAGAGATGGGATAACCATTGAGATGTAACAAGAATAAATTAATAATAAAAAATTAAAAAAAAACATCCCACTCAAAAAAAAAAAAAAAAAAACCAAAAAACAAAAAACAACAACAACAAAAAAAAACCCAATTACAGCTGTAACATTGGGCTAAGGCATTTTGGAAAAAAATCTCAAAGATAAATTACTTACCACACTTAAAACCCAAACTTCTCTTCTAGAGATACTTAATTTTAATTGAGCATCTACTTATTTCCAGACCTTACAGCCAAGTGTTCATGAATTATCTTTACATGTTATTTATCTACTCGTTAATTATAAAATAAATACAACTATCTATAAAATTGTTAGAGTGGACTTTTAATAAGGGAACAGAATATTGTTTGTAAAGTATGTGGACCTTGATAAATGAAAGAGACACATTTGTGTTTTTTTTTTTCTTTTGCTTTTCTTTTTAAAAATTCTTCTGTCATATATTACATCCAGTTTCCCATCCCTCCTTTCCTCTCAGTCCTTTCCCACCACCTTCTCTCTCCCCCAGATTCACTCCTCCTCCATTTCCCTTCAGACAAGGGCAGACCTTCCAGGACTATCAACCAAACAAGGCATACCACATTACAATAAGACTAGGCACAGACCCTCTATTACCAAAGCTGGAGGAGGCAACCCAGAGGGAAGAAAAGGGTTTCAAAACAAGCAAAGGAGTCAGAGAAAGCCCTCCCCATGCTCCCATTGTTAGAAGTCCCACAAAAACACCAAGCTACACAACCATAACATATATACAGAAGACCTAGGTCAGACCCATCCAGGCTCCATGACTGATGCATCAATCTCTGTGAGGCCCTATGAGCCCTGGTTAGTTGATTCTGTGGACCATGTTCTTGTAGTGTCCTTGAACCCTTCTGGATCCTCTAATCCTTCCTCTCTCTCTTCTGTGGGGTATTCCAACTTCTGCTAATGTTTGGCTGTGTGTCTCTGCATCTACCCCTATTGGTCACTGGATAAAGCCTCTCTGGTGATGATTATGCTAGGCTCCGGTCTGCATATAGCAGGATTTTATTAGGTATCCTTTCATTGTCTTCCTCTTCCAAGTTGCTTTTGGTTCTATTCTAGGTCTCTGGGCTAGACAGCCCCTGGTTCCTGGTAGTGTCAGCCATGGGTCTCAAGTTAAACTAGTCATTGGCTGGTTTACATATACAAGTTCTGTGCCACTTCCATCCCAGCATCCTAACAAAGATTCCTAGTAATGGGGGACATGGAGCCTTTTTTGTAACCAGGCAAGCATTCCAGTAGAGGGACTGGGATACCAACCCAGCCACAAAAACGTTAATGTTTGTTTCTTGTTGATTTTCATGAAAGGTGTGGGTAGAAAGGATGCAAGCCAGCAGAGTGAGTTTCAGAGATCAACTGCCTCTGGCTGTGGGGTTGTCAGGAGCAGAGGTCAGCCCTCACAATCAGTGTGTATTTAGGGACAGATGTCCCAAAGGCAGCAGAGACAAACTGTTGACATTGAGTTTGGATGCACTAAAGATTGGCTAAGGCAAGTATGAAAAAGGAGAGGGGATGCGGAAGCCAAAGCATTCTCAACTCAAAGAGTGTTTACAAATAACCTCACTGCAACTGCTCTCATTTGGGCTGGAAGTTAAAGGCATCACTAAGTGCTTCAAATCTAGAAACAGCCATTTCTCAGCCTCACTTTCCACCTGGGTGCGCGGCGTCCAGCAGGACAGAGTAGGACGTCCCTCATTGCCACGTTCCCAACCTTGATTTACTTGTTCGAGACGATAGTCATTGCTGAAGCTGTTAACTCCCATCGTCAATGTTTTCAGACTTTCTTTCTCAAATCTGTTCCACCTGCTTGTATTTGCGTTCAGTGGAGCTCAAAGCTGCCTTTGCATTTCCCATTCACTTTTGTCTTGCCATCCTTGCTTCCTCCCCGTACCCCATTCCCCTCTGTTCTGCATCTCATCTCCGCTCACCTGAACCCCTTATGGCCTTGCACAGTCATCTCAAGCCACAGTCATTCCAAACATCTGAGCCTCATTTCCTTCCCTTTTCCTTATTAAAAAACAAATGACAGGAAAGCACAGCATGATTGCATAAAAAAAAAAAAAAAAAAAAAAAAAAAAAAAAAAAAAAAAAAAAAAAAAAAAAGGAAGAAGGAAAAACCCGATGACCACGTCCTGGACAGAAGCATGACGTGCTACTTGCTTATCATCCTAGTATAAACCACATAACAGCAGCTGCTTCAGTGGCCTGCTCTGATTGGACAATAGCTACAGATGACCTTTCCTCTGGCCTAGAGAAATGTGATCACGAGACTTGACCATCTGGCTCATAATGCCCTGGGTAATTTCTCTGTATTACTTACAAAAGAGATTTCCAGGAATGATGTGAGCTCTTGCAGAAACAGAGAAAAAAAAAAAACCAGGAGTCCACAAACCAAAAGTCCAAACTGGACTCTGTTTACAACTGAACACAAAGTCCATGAGAATTAAAAGCAGGAAAATATGAAACATGGTGTTCAGGCAAAACTATAACGCATTTCACTCAAGAAAAAAAAAAAAAAGAAGGAGGAGGAGGAGGAGGAGGATAACTGGACAGACAGAGGGCGGACAGGCAGCTGTGAGATCTCTTGTTCCCAGTGGCTGTTATGGTGCATGATTCATAAGGTCAGATTTTACAGTTGGAAATTCTGCATAGGTCATTTCTCTAGGATAGGAGATAATTCTTTCCAGGACATGCTCTGTCTCCTACGCAGCTCTCAGTGGCCTGTCACACTCCCTGGGTGCAGCATTACAATTCAGCAGTGTAAGAGATTCTAAATCTGACCCAAGCTTTGGCAAAATTAAATGTGCCCTAACTAACTCGAAACCAAAGATGGCTTCCCATTCTTCCCCTTGGCTCCTTTTAGAAATTCACCATTTTATAGTGAAATGAGTGCGTGAATAACTAAACCCATTTTTGAATTGCAAAATGAGCTAACCTCACCTACGTACTTATCCAACAGAATAATAGATAGCTTTAAGAATGCCCAGCAAAAAAAAAAAAAAAAAGTGATATAAATAGCAATGTGTGGAATCAAATTAGATGTGATATTCATACATCAAGATTCAATCCATACTTGAATGGCTGAGCCTGCTATCTATAGAGTACTGTTTAGTCACGCAGTACAAAAATTTTGCTTTCAAAATATTAAGCTACTGTATTACTGGGCACGGGATCATGGAGAGTCCTGTTTCAGAAGTTAAGAAAAGTAATAGATTAATACAGGTAAGCGAAGGTACTAGTAGTTAACTAGTCAATATATTCAAATAGAGGTCAGAGAATCAAGAACAGTGGTTCATCAATAAATCCTTAGAGCTGGCCTCAGTGGCCTCCCTGGGTATCATTTGAATCCTTTCAGGCTTCTGCTAAGGAAGTTTTAACCGTGTACCGTGGTGCTCTGGATCCTTCCTCACCTGTCTGTCTCTGCCTTACCACCTGTGTGCATTATTCATTCTTCCCCCCCTTTAAAATCCCCTACTTGACCATCGTTACTGAAGCTCATATTCCTGTGGACTTGCTTGTGGGGAAGATATTCAGCTCTATTGCCGCCTTTGCCTCTGTGCTACCTCTACTTCCTCTCTACAGCTCCCATCTCTAGAATTCAGGGTGACTCCTCTGGCAGTAGCTCTCATCCCCAAGTCTTGACCCCCTTGGGGGAAGGGGGAGAAGGTCACATATCACATATCCTGCATATCAAATATTTACACTGCAATTCACAGCAGCAGCAAAATTCCAGTCACGAAGTAGGAACAAAATAGTTTTATGGTTGGGGGGGGGTGGTCACAGTATTAAAAGGTTGTAGCATTAGGAAGGTTGAGAACTACTGCTCTACGGTCTGTTTCTCTGGCTCTAGCCCTTATCAACAGGTGTACTTCTACAAATGCCTGGGAATCCCTCACTGGGATATATATGTCTGTGTGCATGAAATTAGGTGCCCAACTACTTCTTGTAGGGCACCAGTGTAACGGTGCTCATCAAGGACACATTGAAGTGCTAAATGGTAGTATTTATTCTGCAGAATGTGAAGCTATACGCCCTATAGGTAGGCCCTGCCTGTTAAGAAAACTACTTCAGTACTCAAGAGGTGGGAAATTTATCTTTCTTTCAGAGGATTAAAATTTTAGGGAGCAAGATTTTGTTTAGTGTCATGGAATGGACAACCGTTTTCTATCTGATCCCATCCTACAAACATCCCACTCTAGTATGCTGTTGCAATGTAGTCAGGTTTTATTTTTGTTTTGTTGCTGTTGTTTGGGTTTTTGTTTTTTTGTTTGTTTTATTGGAGCATCTTGAGTTTATTTAGGGAAACACAGGGCCGGAAAAGCCAGGCTGTGATGTCACCCATATTTGAGGACCAGTCTATTAGTAAGTGTTGTCTATGGGTGTTGGTTTATCCAACTTAACCTTGGCACAATCTTAAATTTGAGACAATATTAATGCATCGTTTCATAGCTTTATAAAAAATAAAAGAGAGTTGAAATAAAAACTTTCAACAAATGCTGAATAAGAAGGACCATAAATCTTTTATACTTTGGTTCTTAATTGATCCTTTCTGGACTCATGAATCCATCCATACTTAAATAAATGTCAGTGGGTCTCTCCTTGAACACACTGTTTTTTAAAGACAGGGTTATATGTATCCCAAGATGCTCTCTAATTCACTATGTAGCCACAGACAGCTTTGAACTCAGGTCTTCTACCCCACTAGAGACAGGAACTGATTTCCTGACTTTTGTGGTATTGAAGAGTAAGCCTGGGGCTTTGTATATGTGAGACAAACACACTAATAAATGAGCTATATCTCCAGCCAATATCCTAATTTTGAAGAGGAAATTCTTTTATGATGCAGGAGGAAACATGAGGAGTTTCAAAAAAAGAAGCAGATTTTTAAATCTCATCTGCCTGATTTGATTTTTGTCAGCTAGACCTGAGTCCAGAATATTGTATTTTTTAACAAGTACTGAAGTTGACTCTGATGAAGAAGTAAGGGACAAATGTGACCTGGTAGAAATTTATTTCAATATTGGAATGTTATTATCTACCACAGTTAAGATCACTTAATGAATACTTTGTATTGTCACATTTAGAGGTCTGTGCCACTGTGTTACTATGTAATTTCCATTGGTCAAAAAATAAGAAAACAAATTGTTATGCATATATGTAATTTTATAAATGTGTACCTAACCACAACTAACATCAAGGACTAAAACATTTTCATCACTCACAGAGTATCCTTATTTCTGTGCCCAGCTACCATACAACTCACCATTAACCACTATTTCCATATTTATCATCACATCCCAGATGTGCACGTGTGCATCTGTGCATGCAGGTGCACACACCTGTGTTAGATGTTTTCCTCCATTGCTTTCCACCTTATGTTTTGAAACAGGGTCTCTCGCTGATTGTGGGGCTTACAGTTTTCCTTATCATTGCTTGCTAGCAAGTTTCAGGTATCTTGCTATTTCTACCTCCCTCCCCCAAAGATTGGATTACGGACACACACCATCGCCCTTGGCTTTTAGGTGGGTGTTGGGAGGTCCGTATTTGTGTCTTCATCCCCCTACAGCAAACGCTTTATCATCTGAGCAGTCTCTCAATTGCTGCATCCCACTGTCACCTGTCACTGAAGTTCAGTAAAGTGGGATAAGAAGGGATGTATCTGCAGCACTGGCTCATGCGTGCTCAGTATTACATTTCTACAAGCCATCCATGACGTGATGCAGTGCTCACTGTCTCCCCAACATCCTCCCTTCCCCTCCCTGCCCACCCCCAGGAAGGTCCCATTCCTTAGCAATATCCAGAGTAGCCTAGAGGAACTGACCTTTCTGCTTCTTCAAAACCATTGCACACACACACACACACACACAGCCCACAAGTTCCAGGCTGACTCACTGAACAAGTTTCAAATGTGACCTTTGGGAAATGATGCTTCTCCTGACACAAGCACATGTTTTTCTCTGCCAGCCAATATTTTACATTCCGTACCGAGGGGAGGCACACAGGGGGGTACATGTTCTAGCCACCATCTATAATTAAAGATGACATTTTTTCCGAACCTGAAAAATAAACAACAACCTGCAGAATGAATCAAAGCCGATAGCACCATTGATGAACTAAGCCAGGAGAAGGGAGCTTGCCATTTAAAATCATATACTCCTTAAATTACATTAGTAATTCAGCATGTCATCTGTTATTCAGCCAATTTTATAGAAATTACAGAGAGATTCATTCCTAATTAAGAATTATCTGATGGTTGGGCTTGACCTAGTTAAATTCTTATCTTTATGACATCAATCTTTTATAATGCTTCCAGAAGCCTTGGCAAAAGCTCCAGTTTTATAAGTAAAAATTAATTAATTGGGACATTAAATTTGAAAGATGCTTTTATCTTTTCCCTGGTTCATGCCTTCACAACAGAAAGCAATAATTAACAGTTTTATTCAAATATATAAAATATTTCCTTGAAGATTTCTACCTACTTTAAATACTCCAAGCATCAAATAATGTGGTATCTGGATCTCTGCAGATCAAAGAGGGTCTCGGGCAGATATTTTGCTAAGAGTGGTCTCCTTGGTCATCACTGCTATGAGGATATGGCATGCTTGTCTGCTATAAAGGTATTATTTATCCACTACTAACATCGAGGCCTAACACATTTTCACCACTCACTGGGATTCCTTATTTCTTATGGCCAGCCAACACAGCTCACCATTAACCACTATTTCCCAATTTATCATCACATCCCAGCTGTGTGTGTATTCATCTGTGCATAGAGGTGCCCACAGCTGTGTCAGATATTTTCCTCCATTGCCTTCCACCCTATGTTTTGAGATAGGGTCCCCCACCGAATATGAGGCCAAAATATGCTACCAAAACAAAGTGAGTCATCTAGTTCAGTATACAGGTAGTTTGGAATGGGGGTGGAAGCTGTCTAAACATTTTTCAGCTTTTACTCTAAAAATTTTTTCCTAGATACACCCACATAATTTGACTTCCTAGAAAATAAATATTTAACCTGTATTAAAATTCTGTCTGACTCCATTGTCATGAATTACTTTTGGATTTGCCTATCCATATATGTCCCATTGGGTTGGTCATCCTTGCTTTCTTGAGTGTGGTATGTTTAGAATAAAACAGTTAAGAGAACCACATAAACCTCAGGTACTAACAGGATTCAGAGTTGTCTGAGTGATTTCACCTGGTCAAAATCAGTTTTCCAGTCTAGGGGGAGGGGAGCTGTAAAGAATGGGGCCAGAGCTTTATAGTATTTAAAATGTTTTTTTTTTTTTAACTAATAACCAAGAAAATTTATAGGCAATAGGCTGATCCTTTCAGATGAACTAGTACATTCAAGTACCTGTAACTGAATAAAAATAAGAGTGCAAGCAGAGAAGAAAAAGCCAGTTGCATTTGTGAAGAGGGATGGGGCAACCAATACACTAAACTTTACTATTTGTCTAAGATCCAGTCTTCACGGTCACTGAAAGGGGGGAGATATGTTAGGATTGCTGCAGATCACACGAAACTACACATTAAGGTAGGATGCCTTCTAAAGTAGCTTTGTAGGACAGTTATATACATATATATGTATATATATTCATATTACATTTCAATTGTTATCCCATCCCTTGTATCCTCACATTCTTCCCTCCCTCCTGCTTTCCCCCTACTCCTCTCCCCTATGACTGTGACTGAGGGGGACCTCCTCCCCCTGTATATGCTCATAGGGTATCAAGTCTCTTCTTGGTAGGACAGTTTTTAAACAGGAACATTAGTTATGTTATGCACCTTGCATAACAGGTAGGGCCTGACTGCTCACTGAATGTTGGTCAAGTTTAGTGACAGATCAATCAACAGAAAATGTTGGAAGTGACAGTGTTACTTGTTTGGCTACCTTGGTGCTGCCTTTGGGACCCAGACATAGTGCTAAGACAGAGCACACATGGATATATATATATATATATATATATATATTACACAATTACACATCTGGTAAGCTAACAGAGCCAACATGTCAGCCTGTAAGTGAATGATCTTGAAAGTGGATACTTCCATTCCCAGCTATCTATCAGTTATGGCCACGTAGCAGAGATGAACTGTTGCTCCTGAATCTGTCCAAGTGGGAGGTCCAGGAACCAAATAAATGACTATTGATCTAAACCACTATTTGATATGGTTTGTTAAGCAAAATACAAAAACTGATTGGTACCACTACTGTCGTTTCTGCATGTTGGTTTGCTTGTTGGGCAGGAAAGGGTGGTAGGAGTTTTAAAAGACAAACAGGCAAAATAAAGTCCCTGCTGATGACTTGATGGGCATGGAGAGGCATATGTATTTACGTTGCATGAGACGAAGCTCTAGGAGATCAGGCTGGGACGTTTAATTTGCATTTTCCAACTGAGTCCACAATTGCTATGGATTAGTATAAGTGACCCAGCTGTTCCACAGCACTTGTGACTGAAGAACCAGATCAGCAGATGGGACATTTGGTTTTCAAATGCAAGGAGTAAAAAATCCCATTTCATCATAACTATGATTCTGAGTATTATGGTTAGGAAAATCATTGAAAATCTTGACCTGTGTCTTAGGAAAGTCAATTGAATGATTAACGGTCTGAGTGTGCCCTTCTGTATGAAAGAGATGGTGGTGGTGTTGACATGCTGACAGCCACAACTAGTGTGCTATGGAGCAAAAGACAACACTGTTGAGCCAGAACCAGGATTGGAGAAATGGACATCCTAACTGAAGCCAGATGAGAGGGATAATCATGATTTTATCCATTTTATCCATGTCACTTCTGAAGAGCCTTGTATTCTGAGAGTGTTCAGTTATCAAAAAAACAAACAAGGAAAGAAACAGAAACAAGCAATATTGTGCTTTATAGGTACACTATTAAGATTATTAAAGATAATTTATATAAAAGAAGAGTCCATGGAAAATAGAGATCACTAATTTATTTTCCCTAAAATGAGTAAATTTGAAGTCTGGATTTTGATTTATTTTAAAAATAAGATGGGATAGAGCAATTACCCAGTGGTTAAGAACACTTACTGTCTTCCACAGGACCTAGGTTTGGTTCCCAGCACACACACCATAGTTAATAACCATACTTAATGAAGGCTTCATGCATATATGTGGTATACAGACATACAGGCAGGCAAAACATTCACATATATACAATAAAAATATCATACAAATAAAATTTTAATTAGAAAGAAAGAGAAACAGATATCCAGCCATGGGATTTCTGACTTTGGAAAACAGCAGGCCCATTTCTTAAAGTCTTCCTCCAAAGTCCAGCTGCCTGGTCCCTGGTCCCAGGGAAGCTGGGACCATTCTGCCACAAGGAAGACACTCAGTTTCCTTTGATCCTTAAAGGATTGCATGGCAGCTGCCTGTCACAGCCACTCCTGTGCCATCTCCATGTGATGGTTTATATTGATTATCAACTTGGTAAGATCTAGAAGCACCTTGGAGGCCAATATTTAGGCATATCTTTGAGGATCATATAGATAATATTAATGTTGAAAGATGTGACTAAATATGTCTGCCCTCTTTCTACAGGCTGGGGCTTTGGACCAAACAAAATGAGCAAGCCTCCATTATCATTTTCATTAGTAAGGATTTGAGGTCATTTTCTTGTATCCTACTGAGACTCTAGGTAAGAGAAATATAGGAGATGGAGAAATAGAAGGACCCAGAGGGTCTTAGAAACCTACAAGAAGAACATTGTGATGGATGGATCAGGGCCCAGGGAGTTCTGCTCAAACTATTGCACTAACCAAGGACAATACAAGTAGTAAACATCGAAGCCCTACTCTGATCTACCCAACGTACAGGACATTCTCCACAGTTATGTGGAGAACGGAGACTGACTCTGACATGAACTCTGGTGCCCCATATTTGACCACCTCCCCTTGGTGGGGAGGTCTGATGGCACTCAAAGAAAGAATAAGCAGGCTACCAAGATGAGACTTGATAGCCTATGACCATACAGTGAGGAAGGAGGTCCCCCTCAGTATTAGACTTAGGGGAGGGGAATAGGGTAAAAGCAGGAGGGAGGGAGGGAGAAAAGGGAGGATACAAGTGATGGGATAACAATTGAGTTGTAATCTGAATAAATTGATAAAATTAAAATATTTTTAAAAATTAAAAACAAAAAACAAAATGAGCAAGCAAGCTTATCACATGCATTCCCTCTTCTCCGTTGCTTCCTGACTAAGGATGTAATGTGACCAGGCACCACATAGTTCTGGTTCCATCCATACCTTCCCCACTATGGTGGATTAGACATCCCAACTGTCAGCCGAAGTAAACCCTTCCTTACTGAAGCTGATTTTTGTAACAGCAAGGAGCAAGGCAACAACCATTCTTTTAAGGACGTGTACTGAAGAAGCCCAGCAGGCCTGCGCTCTCAGACCAGAAAACATGAGCCCTGCACTAGCACAGGAAAAAATCCTCTCAAGTCACTGGGCAGCAGGGCCACTCACAAGTCAGACTTTGAAGTTTTGCAATCAGCTCTTTCCTTTTCTCCTCTAGCACCAATATAAAGCTCTTGATTGAGATTCAAAATAGTCTCAAAATTCATGTATGCAGAAAATGTTGCCTGTCAGACAAATGCCGGTACATTAAAGGAGCCATGAGCATTTAATATTCTACACCAAATGCTGAGTCCGAAACTCAAGGGCACTTTGTCCTTTGTATCAGAGTTACTGTGGCGTCTTCCTTCTTCCCTTTCCTGCATTTGTGCCTAAAGTTAGCACTTAGGAGAAGGGGGTGCTTTACCTTAGAAGTTAGCTTATATTTTCCCATCATCCTTTGCTGTCTTGGTAACTTGGACAAGTGAGTTAGCCTCACCACACTGCAGCTTCTACATACAAAGTAGAGATAATAACAGTGACCTCCTAGGTATGTTGCTGGAGCCGAATAAGATATAATGTGTGTCTGTGCCTAGGGCAAGTAGGAAATTAGTGCATATTTGTTTCCCTCTTACCGGGAGGTTTCTTTAAGCTATTTCAGTGAAACTAAGAAGTAAGCACCCTCCCCTTTTCTGTCTGTTACTGAGATAGACCTCTGAAATATAGTTGCCAGGAGAAGTGGCATTTAGGAAGTTGAGTGTTCACAGAAAAGGAAACCGGAACTCCGTTCACTTTCTTTTTTTTAATTTTATTTCTTATTTCTTCATAAGTAGTGAATGCTGGTTATCCCCAGTGGACCTGGGAGAAAAGCAAACATTACTGCTCTGCTAAAGGAACGTAGAAATAAAATGACTCTTAATGACATTCTGCTGTATTCATAGGTTGGTGTCTTGCTCAGCTATCATCAAAGATCCTTCATCCTGACGTGGGTGGGGAAAATGAAGTCCCATAACTGGACAGTATACAGAGAATGAGAGAGCTTGGACCACTCAGTCTTAAATGGGATGACTATCAGATCACTCCCCTCAGAGATAAGGGGACTCAGTTGGAGAGGCAGACTAAAGAGTGGACGAGCCCACGGGGATGGAAGACACCAAGGAAGCGAGACCTCTTAGACACAATAGAGCTGACATACATATGAACTCATAGAGACCTGAGGCAGCATGCACAAAGGCCTGCCCAGGTCTAAGCCAGATGGGGTCTCTAGAACCAAGATGGCAAGGGGATTCAAGCCTCCATCCTAACCTTTGCATCTGCAAAGGAAACATCCATCCAGCTCTCCTGCCTTCTCTCTGGTTGCAGTTTCCCAGCTACAGCACCAGTCACAACTCCTTGTGGTAAGGATGTGTTAAGGGATGGGATGCTGGGTATTTGAAGACACCCAAAGAAAGGAGACGGAGATGGTAGGACCAGGCAATGGGATATGGACTCTCTGTACATAGTCAAGTAGAGTTCTAACTAAAATATATGGGAAACCCCAGGGGAGTAAAGATTTCTGGTACTCCCATCTCTTCTCTTATTCTCTTTCTCTCCCCCAAAACAAACATTGTGATGTTTCCTCTGCAAGACTCAGATCTCCAGAGGGAAATCTTTAGTCTTTTCCCAGAGTCCCTATTAAATGTAGTATTTAAAAATTAAGTTCAAACTCTTGTTTAAAATATATGAGTACATGTGTGTTTGTAAGACAGGTATTATGTGATTCAATCCTGGTTCAAAAACACTGTAAAAATCTGGTTTTAAGTTCTAAAAATTATGCTTATACTCTATGACTTCATTCCTAAACAGACTTTTTTATTAATTTATTCATATTACATCTCAATTGTTAGCGCATCCCTTGTATCCTCCCATTCCTCTCTCCCTCCCGCTTCCCCCCTACTCCCCTCCCCTCTGTCTGTGACTGAGGGGGACCCCCTCCCCTGTATATGTTCATAGGCTATCAGGTCTCTTCTTGGTAACCTGCTATCCTTCCTCTGAGTGCCACCAGGTCTCCCCATCAAGGGGATATGGTCAAAAATGGGGCACCAGAGTTCGTGTGAAAGTCAGACTCCACTCTCCACTCAACGGTGGAGAATGTCCTGTCCATCGGCTAGACCTGGGTAGGGGTTCAAAGTTTACTGTACGTATTGTCCTTGGCTGGTGCCACAGTTTGAGTAGGACCCCTGGGCCCAGATCTACGCATCATAATCCTAAACAAATTTAACAGGACTCATTTGTATTAATTATGTTACAGTCAATACAAAGTATTAGTAACTTAAAAATTTCTATAAATTATAAATTAAATGTTAGTAACACCAATAAATTTTCTTTTAAAAACTGTTGTATTCTATAATGATATGCCATATGAAAGTCAAAAAAGTTTCCAGTCACTATATTTAGAGATCTTGATGCTGAAGTAAAGGAGCTCCAATTTAGTGGTTGTCATTTTATTATTAACTTAAAAATAATTAAGATGTACAGATTATCAGTTGCCTCATGAGTGATTGCCAGGATGAGATTTATTTGGCCTTCTATGTTTGTTTCAAAATTAAACAGAGATAAACAACTAAGTTATTATATGTAACTGCGAGATACAAATTAATGGTCAATTTTTGGTTAAAAAAGATTATATTTTGATTACAGCATACTATGTATCAACTATTTACAGTGTTACATGTGTTATATCTTATAAGGTGTTATATCTTAAAAATGACATGTGACTTCTCAAGGTCGTATTGTGCATCCCAGTATTATAGATAAAGATTATTTTAAAAAATCAAAATCATGGTATATGTAAAACAGGAGATACAAATTAATACAGGAGAAAAAATTGCTCAGCTGTTACTGTTTCCTTACATTAAGAGCAAAGCCGCTCCAGAAAAAAAAAAAAAAAAAAAGGTGCATTTGAGAGTACAGAAAAATGTGTGTGTTCTGGCAAACAATAGTATATATTCACTTATAAGTAGATATTAGCCCAACATAGATGTCTTCTGAGAGACTCCACCCAGCGGGGTACTGGAACAGATACTGAGAGTCATAGTTTAAGAGATTAATATCTGCCCTGCCCCAAGTTAACTAAGGTTATTTTAAAATTTAACAGGTGTCTGTGTCTTGATTGGTTGCTAGTGGGTTAAAATATACTGCTGTAGTAAAAATTATAGGCCTAATAATAAACATTCTTAAGACACTTTTTAAGTCATGACCACCAGGCTTATACTTATAAGATATAATTTACAACACACAGCTAAAGACAGACAAAAATTGAACACAAATATGCTGGTCCTCAAGCTTATCAAAGATCTGCTGAATATGGCATTAAATATATTTAAACTAATTATGACAGAAAATCCTACATCCTAGCAGTAACTCCCATGGTCTCTGAAAAGATTTGACATGGCAGTCTCCAACTCTGGACCTCCTTAGGGATTGTGAACATCAGCATGTGGTAGACATGAAGCCAGGTGGAGGTGATCATGATCACCTGCAAAAAAAAAATCCTCTTAAGAGAAGGTATAAGGGATTTAATAAGAGCCTCACCTCCTTTTCATTATTTATTTCCTTCCTTTAAAATATCATTGAACATCTGCTGTATGACACACACTGGGATAGGCACCAAAGGCAATAATCCTTGATCTCAAATTAAGTCTTTCCTGGTAGAGGCAAACTCAAATCTAGCTAAAGATTTGCCAGAGGGTATGGAGATCTCAGTGAAAGCCATCAGTTTATGGATGTAGAGCAATATGTCTAGTCTGAGCTGGGGAAAAAGAGTCACAGAAGACTTAGTCAGAGAGATAGTTGTTCTGGGTATGAAAAGGGGATGGGATTTAGCCAGATGAGTAAATGATTTGTATTCCAAAGTCTGTGGCCTTGGCTGACATTTCCTATACCTTATGTTGGTTGTGTGACCTATTGTCAGAAATGGTTTCTCTTCAATCTGATATTTACCTATACCAACCACTATTAAACCTGGCTTTATGGCTACCAAAAATCCTAGCCACATAGTTAGTACTAGATAGAGACAGATGAATATTTTGTAATTTATGTAAAGGTGATTGCAAACTTAATTTTAATAGCTTTGTGACTTGTGAAGCAATCTTCCATGTAATTGGCAAATCAGGTGGATTACTGCTCTCATCCATCCTGTGCTTAGGTAGAGACAAGTATCTAGGACATGAGAACTACACAAAGGTCTCAGGTGCCCTCCCAAGATGGCAGTCCAGCTTTCAGCTTGAGCCTCACTGCCATGAGGTCTAGGGCCATGAGAGGTGTTAAAATTGGTTAAGAAGGAAATCAGGTAAGATATCATTGCCTCTTTAAGACATGCATGCCTGTAGTAAGTGAACAAATACATCACAGGATGAAAGAGTTGTTAGTTGTAGTCACAGAAATCTGACTGTATTGTACATTAGAGGTGTGCCCTTTTGTTGAATCTTCACAATGACAATCTAAGGAAGATACTAGAAACCATGTTATGTATATGGGACTATGAAAAGGTATCTGAGATATTTGAAGTTCTTCAAATATTTTTAAAGTCTCAAGCCCACATGGACAATAGAAGTTTTAGAATTCTACTCCAGTTGATTTGTATTCCTAGATTATTTCCTAGGTTGATTCCTTAGAACAGAGTATATTCTATAACAGGTTCCAGTTCAAACCAACTATGTGTGGCATAAGTGACATTTTTATGAATGAAGACAGGACAAATGGAAGGGCAACATCTCCTGTGCTTCTGGAATGGGAGCCTGATATTTTCCCTGATGAACTCAGCAAGAGTTCATTTGTGGATGGTATTTAAATGCTCTTTCTGAGTGCACACCAACAGTTGCTGATCCCTTAACTAGAAGGAATAATTGTTTCGTGTTCCCCATTTGTTCTCTATCCAATAACGTTTATCAGGCTGTTTGCTAATTGCCCCATGATGGGTTCTTCAGAGAAACCAAAAAGTGATTCTTATGTCAGTACTTTTTCGCTCTTATCCATTCTTACCGAAAGAAAGAACGGAAAAGAGAAACAGGCCATATATCCTCAGTTAATGAGTGACCAAACAGACGACTTGTCAGAGAACAGGAGAAGGAACAAAAACATCCTCTCTATGCCACAGCAAACACATAAAACCAAAAGAAACTTCCCTATCACTATTAGATGCTCCTGGGGGCCCTGATGGAGATGGAGCCATATTCTGGGTTTCGTGTTATAAACCTGAAAGCTTTTTTTCCTCTTCTGCCCTAAATCATCCAAAATGATTTCATTTTTCTTCTTCTGAAGAAATTTTGAGAACCCCTTTGGCACCTGGAAAATGGCTGGGTACAAGAGGAAGGACACGAAATTTGACATCATTAAAGAGAAGATTAGATCTGGTCCAGCACTTCCTACCTGTGTGACTTCAGGCAAGTTATCACTGAGAGGCTCACAGAGCCATGGAGAAGAGAAAATGTGTGAGGCATTTCTGCAATCTCTTGGACAGACCAAAATCCAAAAGGATAAAGAATTAAATTTCACATCATTTTACAAGCAGCTGTAGATCAAGAAAGTTATAATACCATGTTAGTGACAAATAGAACCACATTCCCCAGCCACTAATATGTTTACCATTCTCCAAGTGATACTTGCATATCTACCTCACAGTTTCAATGAAACTCAGAAAAAATTCTCTGTATGTTCACAGAGCTGGGAAATGGATGTGTTAATATTCAGATCCTAGCTTGATACCAAGGCCCAGTCAACTTCTACTGGAGTACATCGACATTTTCATAACACAGCTAACAGAAATCTCAAGTCAGATGATACCAGTGGAATTGTAATGGTAAATCTTGAATCATCAGTTTATTTGCTTGAGAATCATACGGGAGATTACTAAAGCACACCTTCTGAATACATGTGTGAGGGTGTTCTCAAAAAGAATTAACTGTAGGCCAAAGTCCACTCTGAGTGTGGGATACACTATAGCAAAGGTTATTATTGTCTTATATAGAATAATAAAAGGGGCTGGGGCCGGTGGCACACGCCTTTAATCCCAGCACTCGGGAGGCAGAGGCAGGTGGATCGCTGTGAGTTCAAGGCCAGCCTGGTCTACAAAGTGAGTCCAGGACAGCCAAGACTACACAGAGAAACCCTGTGAAGAAGAAGAAGAAGAAGAAAAAGAAGAAGAAGAAGAAGAAGAAGAAGAAGAAGAAGAAGAAGAGAAGAGAAGAAGAAGAAGAAGAAGAAGAAGAAGAAGAAGAAGAAGAAGAAGAAGAAGAAGAAGAAGAAGAAGAAGGAAGGAAGGAGAAAGCCAATGACAGGCACATTTTTTTCACTGTATGAATTACTTGGACCCACCAAGCCCTGTCTACCAAAATGGACAAGAACTTCTAAAACAGTGATACTAGATAAGTCTCCCCTGCGCCCAGCCATAAGATTTTGCTTCTTTATTCTGCCTTTTGGGTTTTTTTGTTCTATTGTTGCTATTTGGGCATAGAGTCTTGGTATGTAGCACTGGGCAGACTTGGGATGCTCTTGTGTCAGCCTCAGGAGTGCTTGGAGCACAGTGGGCACCACCACTCCTGGCCTTAAGTTGTTTTCATCTGGAATTTGTCACGGGAACAGTAAGTGCAGCTACTGCAAGGCATACAATGAAACAAACAGTGTTCGAATCAAACCCATCAACAGCACTTAATAGCTGGTTCATTGGCAGACTACGGTACACCACTCAGTCTGTAGAGAGATTAAGAGTTGTCCTCTTTGTGTTCTCCTCTCTAGCTGCCATCTGCCAAAGTGAACTTGCCTCTGCTGCAATTGGCACTGGAAGTAAAGGCCACGGGACATGTACAGGAACCTTTGCCTAAACACGCTCACTAAATGTTTGGACTGAACTTTAAATGCAAACTTTCATACACAGACAAAATGCATGCATGTAAATCTGGTGGTTTGAGCATCAAATGTGTACTGGCACAGTACACATTTTCCGGTTTTGATCAAGCACAATGGTTATGTGGGTTTCCACACCTTGTCTTTATGTCTTTATGGTGTTTTTGTAATGGCTCGTGGGTATATTATATATTGGCAGAAAACTCTTTTGTGGGAGTGATTTGAAGACTATTTAATGAAGGGGATATTCACAGAGGTATAGCTGTATGTAAAATACAAGTGAGGGCTGGGGGCGTGTTCCATGACTGGCACCAGTGGGGTTGAGGTCTACAGAAGAGCTGTTTCCTATGTAGAGAAATAGCTGACCTGTAATTATTGCAGAGAGGCATCCATCTTGCAGCCAGTAGCAGGAGAGGGCAGAGGATAAGAAATTGCCTCCCATTTGAGTGCATACAGACTAGAAATCATGATATATGGGTTTAAACCATGGCTTCTTCCACCGTGGCTCTCCACCGTAGCTTCTGTGCAGACATCAGGGGCTCTGGTACTCAAGAGGCAGCCCTTTGCTGACAAGTTTGTTGTATTTCTTTGCTCATACGGCCTCTTGTGCGTGGAATGGCCGCTGTGCTTTCATTCATGCAACTGTCAAAGTGTCTGCAAAAACCAACCAAGATGCTATAGTTTGCATGTTAAATGGCCTCCCATGGCCCATTTATTTAAAGAGGATCATGATTAAAGAGTGTACCTTCCAAAAATGTAAAAGAAAACCGACCTAATTACAACTGGATCAAAAGCTAGCTTTTGGGCTTTAGTTCCATAATGGATACTAAATGCTACCTGGGTGTACTGGAAATAAACTTCTGCTTAACTCAGTACTAAATGGGCAATGACTAGTAAAGAAAAAATTTAAAGTATTTACTGTCAGTAAACAGTGAAACTGATATACACATGTCATGATAATAATTTGTCTTATTGTCTAACTGAATATATAGTACACACACACACACACACACACACACACACACACACACACACACACACATTATGGCCTCAAACTCACTATTATCCTGTGGCCACCTACCCACTTCTGGCATTACCAGCATGTGCATTAAATATATATGGTCCTAGCTAATTTTCTTTCTTTTTTTTTTTAACAAAATAAAATACAATGACATAAAACAAAAACCATCATAGTGAAGTTGAACAAACCAAGCCAACAGAAAAATAAAATAGCTGGAGAAGAAGGTATAAGAATCAGAGACCCACACATCCATGCATTCAATAGTCCCATGAAAGTACTAAACTGACAGATATAGTTTATATATAGAGGACCGGGTATAGTCCCCATGTAGGCCCCGCGCTTGTTGCTTCTGTCTCTGTGAGTTCATATAAACTTTGCTCAGTTTTTTAAGAGAACTTTATTCTTCTGGTATCCTCCTTCCCCTCTGACTTTACCAGTCCTTCTGCCTCCTATTCCAGAGAGTTCCCTGAGCTCTGAGGGGAAAGATTTGATGAAGACATGCCATTTATAGCAGTGTATTCTAGGTTCTCTTTCTTTGTGTAATGTCTGGCTGTGGGTTTCTGTATCTGATCCCATCTCCTGCAGGGGGAAACCTTGCTGATAATGACTGACTAAGACTTCAATCTATGCATGTAGTAAAATAGTATTAGGATTCACTTTATGGTTACATTTTTAGACCAATAGTCATTGATTTTTACCCTAATTCTAGGGACAATATAATGTATAGATCGTGGTCACCCAAGTCGTGTCAGCTATGCGTTCCATCTCATGAAGCAGGCCTTAAGTAAAACCAAACATTGGCTAGTTACTCCCACAATGTTTGCACCACCATTGTCCTAACATATTTTGGAAGAAAACTCTTAAAAAAGAATTCAGTGCCATATACAAATAAATCCAGCACATGGGAAGCTGAAGCAGGAGGATCATGAGTTTGAGATCATTATGATATACAGTGATGGGTCATAAGAATAAAATCTCATTATATGATTCTAAGAAGCCATGTGTGGTGGCACACACACCTGTAATCCCAACACTCTGGGAGACAGAGGCATGAGGATCACTGTGAGTTCAAGGCCAGCCTCGTCTACAAAGTGAGTCTAGGTGGCCAAGGCTACACAAAGAAACTTTGTCTTTAAAAAAAAAAAAAAAAACAGATAGTAAGATAAGAAACTTGTTTCATTTATCCCATTTCTGTTACCAGGGGCAACTACGTGAGATAATGAACTCGTAAAAATGAAAGATTAATTTTGGTCCATGTCTTCAGAGTTAAACTCAGCTGCTTAACCTTACTGCCTTGGAACTGTGGCTATAGCTACGGGAAGCAGTGAATCATAGTGAGAATGCTATTCTAAGGCATCTGCAAAGTGAGGCAAAGGGGAGAGGAGATCCCAAGCTTTGTTTGAGGGTATGTTTCCATGACCAGAAGACTTTTGAGCAATCCCAATCTCTTAAATGTTTTGATAGCACCCAATAGCACCAGATGATGAGGACCAAGGCCTCTAACACACGGGCCTTTGGGAGAGACTCTTCTTTTAACCATCGGGTTTGTCTCTATTGTTATCCCACTGCTACAGTGGGGTACCTGAGGTTGTGTCGTTTCAATGCAAAGAGATCCCTTTAGCTTACAGAATCAGAAGTTCAAGAACATCCTAAAGGTCCCACCAGCTCTTAACATACCCATAAAATGTCCACACATGAGCCTTTGCAGATGCACTCAAATAGACCTAGACCATAGCAATGTACTGGTTTTTGTTGTTATTGTTGTTACATGCTTTATATAGTTTATTTAAACACCATGCCACTTTACCCAGGAAACTTTTCTCTCGTTTTTTTATTCAATCTTGAAAATAAGTCTGTGGCAATAGAATTCCTGGGGCCAAATGGCACTGTACATGGGTTGCAGATGGGTATCACGCAGTCAATAAGTATCTAAAACTGGATCCAGAGGGTCCTAGAAATCTACAAGTAGAACATTATGATAGGCAGATTTGGGCCCAGGGGTCCCGCTCAAACTAAGGCACCAGCCAAGGACAATACAGGCGGTAAACTTTAAACCCCTACCCAGATCTAGCCAACGGTCAGAACATTCTCCACAGTTGAGTGGAGAGTGGATTATGACTTTCTCACGTACTCTGGTGCCTCACATTTGACCATGTCCCCTGGAGGGGGAGACCTAGTGGCACTCAGAGGAAGAACAGCAGGTTGCCAAGAAGAGACTTGATACCCTATGAGCATATAAAGGGGGAGGTAATCCCCCTCAGGAACAGTCATAGGGGAGGGGAATAAGGGGAAAATGGGAGGGAGGGAAGAGTGGGAGGATACAAGGGATGGGATAAACATTGAGATGTAACAAGAATAAATTAATAAAATTTAAAAAATTACAATTTAAAAAAAAAAAGTATCTAACTGACTTCCTTAGAGAGGAGTCCAACATGACGTTTGGCAATCTCCAGCCTGGCTGAATGAATATCTGATGGCTACCTACCATGTTTATGAAATTATCTTATCAATGCAAGAAGGGAAAGTGAAGTTTGGTGGCAACTCTTTAGCTTTGAAAAATGTGGAATGTAGCTAAGTGTGGGAAAGGCATTATATGTCTTATGGAGACCTCTTGGGATGTGAATCAGGTTCTGTGGTACAGCCTTGGTTCTATACCCAAACCCTTGCCTATTTCTAAACCTGGCATAGATTGTGGTGAACTAAATGCCTGCAATTCAGTCGTTTCTAAGACTCTCACTAGTTCCTGAGAAGAAAGAGAGATATCCTCTAGTAATCTCTATGATGGTGAGCTTAGAAGTCATTGGAAGAGGGAGCCTACAGGAGAGAGTGATCCCAGGGGAGACACTGGTAGACAGGGAAAGTGATTTAAGAGCATCTGACTGATGGCCTTGGTTGAAAAGGAATAGCTTCTATGGGTTAAAAAGAAAGGATGGCATGTTTGAGGGGCAGGGTGCTCCTGCAGTTGACTTGTTACTACTCATTACGTTGGACCAAAAATGAGGATGTTTGAGACTCTCCAGATAAAATGTCTAGAAGTGAATCCTGTTTCACTCTAACCAAGAAAAGTCCACTAATAATATTTGCTTGCTTGACTTCAGATATTTCAAAGTCAGTCCACTGTGATGGATACCTACAACTCTCTCTACAAGTAGGGGCATGCTCCATCATTTCCTTCCTAATTCTGCCATCACTCTTTCAAAATCCCACAAGTTAAGTTCCTCTCACCCTTCCTACAGTGGGTGTACGGCCTAAATATATCACATTTATCAAGCAACAAATACAAACATCAGCAGCCATCATTCCTGTGGTAAACTTAGGACTGTTGGAAAATCTACATGAGACCAGAAGTTATTTCTTAGTTAAGGAGAAATAGAATTTGTTTACGTGTCTACATAATCTCAGAAGGCAGTTTGCTGGTAGGATGGTCCAGTTTTAATGCTAAGATGTTATTAAAAGGATATAATCAGAAATAATGGAGGTTTTGAGGGGGTGCCTTTACATTTTTTTAAAATTTTTTGTTCTTTATATATACATTTATATCATTTCGCATATATAAAATAAACTACATACAGCAAGAAGAACCAAGAAACAATCAGTAATTATATTAATGTTACATTTATAGTGTTTTTGGCTATTTGTATTTGACAGCCTTGAAGAAAACATCTTTCTTATCTTGGTGAGTCTAAAATTCTGAGTGTAAATCAGTATCTATCGTATCTCATCTCTATCAACTTAAAACATCTATCAAAACTTTAAAAATTCTTAGCCCCTAAACAACTAAGCTTAATTGGAAAACTTCAGTACCTAGCCTTGAACTCCATCAGAGACTTGAGAAAAATTTTAAACTCCTGGGCCACACTCATTCTGAAGCAAATGAATCATTCATTTAGCACTGAGCTTCCCACTATCCGTGATATAACAAATTAAAGTGATAGCTTTATACATATTTAGTAATCATAATGAGAATCTCAGGAAACCTCCAAAAGATAATGACTTTTTACCAGTCAAGCAAAATTAAAACTATGTAAATAAACTTTACCAGAATTCATCAAGCTGATATTTAAAACCTAATGAATAGTCTTCTTTGTTGTTATTGCTGCTTTGAGACTGGGTGTTATGTAGCCAAGGCTGGTTGCAAACTTGGCTATGTAGCCAAAGATATATTTGAAATTAGAATCCCCCTGCTTCCACTACCCAGAGCTGGGATTTCAGAAGCTACCACACTCAGTGGTTTTTAATTAATTTATTTACTCACTTTACATCCGGATTGGTGTCCCCCTCCCTCCTTCCCTAAGGATCCCACCTTCCCTCCCTCTTTTCCCATCCTCTTCCCTTCCTCTTCAGAAAAGGGGAGTCCATGCTTACCAACTTATCATATCACAGCAAGCTGCATCAGCAGTGAGCACATCCTCTTTCCCTGCGCCCAGGCAAGGCAGCCCTGCCGGGGAGAAGCGATCAAAAGGCAGGCAACAGTGTCGGTGTCAGACAGTCCCTGCTCTCCCTACTAGAGGACCCACATGAACCCTGAGCTACCCATTGGCTACATCTGTGTAAGGGCCTAGGTCTAGTCCGTGCATGGTCTTTGGTTGGCGCTTCAGTATCCACAAGCCTCTCTGGGCCCTGATTAGTTGGCTTTTTTTTGGTCTTCTTGTGGAGCTCCTGTCCCCTCCAGGTCCTTCTATCCTTCCCACCTTCGACTTTACTTACAAGACTTTCTATGCTTTGCCTGATGTCTGGCTGTGAGTCTCAGCATCTGTTTCGATCTGCTGCTGGATGGAGCCTCTCAGAGGACAGCTAAGCTAGGTTCTTGTCTAAAAGCATGGCAGAGTATTGATAAAGTTTTCAGGCAAGTGGATGGAACTAGAAAAGATCTAGTTACCTGAGTGAGGTAACCCAGATCTAGAAAAACACACATGGTATGTACTCACTTAAAAGCAGATTTTAGCCACATAGAATACTGGCAAATTTTGGTGTCTTTAGAAACTCAGCTGTGTTCTGTAAACATGTTTTTGTTTTAATCCCAGGTGTGGGATACACAGCTGATTCAGACGGTCCTCAGCAGCAAACTATTTGCCTTGTGAGGGTTCTGAGTGGAGCTCTTTGCCAGATACAGAGAGTTTAATTCTGAGGACTTTGAAGGAGGAGTAAATTCCAGAGCCAAGAGAGAGACAGGGGGCTCCAAGGAGAAAGAAGATGACTGTTGGTACCCCCTGCTGCTCCATGTTACTCTTGATGCAGTTGGATGAGAAGTTGGAGATGCCCTGAAATGAAGATTGGACTGGCGCCAAGGAACCCAACCAATGTAGCCAGCCAGAACTAAGTGTACGCCCCCTTTCCCTTTTAACCTTCTCTCACTCATACCTAGGGTTGGGGGGTTAGAAGGGAGATAGAGGTACAAGAAGGCAAATAAAATAGAGCATAAAATACACGTGCAACAATATAGTAAACGTACTACATAGAAATACTACAATTCACAGACCCAAAGAAGAATAATAGTAAGGGGGACCATGAAAGGATGCTATGTCTCACTAGGAATGGGAAAGAGAATAGACAGCAGAAGAAACTGAAGAAGGAATACAAGGTAGGAGAGGAGACAGAGCATGGAGATCCAGCCCAGCTCTTTCTTTTACCTCATGGTTTCCTCCCCTCTAAAGGCAATGGATGCCCTTAATTTCCTGTTACTAGTTAATCATCCCAGTCTTAACTGCATTCAAAATATTGTTTTTGTACATTTTGACATTAGCACTCAAAACACTGTATGGACTGAGTGGAGAAACAATAGCCAAGTTTTTAACTTTAGAATGCAACAATATTCCCTATATGTCACTGTACCTGGATAATTATATAGAGACTGGCTTGTACATGTGTGTTGAATACACAGAAGAACATATGACTAAAGAATAAAAGTCCACTTGTTAGCCAGAAACTAGTGGACAGCTTCCCAGGGAGACATGGGGCACTTTGCTGTAATTTTTGTGTCTCTGCAGGACATGAAGTTTCTCCTCAGAGTACCTCCTCCCTTCCTTCTTAGTGGGAAGGTTGGGTGCAAAATAGAAAATATAAACAGTAAGAGCTCAGAGCCAGCAGAAAGACTTTGTAACAAACACAGTTCTGCCAGGGATTTGTGCAGTGACTCAAAGTAGGATAGAAGGGAGAGATTGATGGGATCAAATATAAAATCAGAGGGAAAAAGTTTGTGGTGTTTCTTGCTGTTGTTGTTGGTGTTGGTGGTGGTGGTGGTGATGTGTGTGTGTGTGTGTGTGTGTGTTTTATTTTGTTTTGTGTCACACAAACTCTTGCAGTTGCTGTTATTACCAAATAAATGTTCCCTTTGTTTTTGGAAGCTTAGTGTGATACTAGGTGTGTCACCAAGGTCCAATTTGATCAGCATTAAGTGACGCTGTTCAGTTTTTGGGTCCATGATGAAATTATAATAGGAAAAATAAAACAGTAGCCCTCAGCTTTTACAACTTCAGGAACTGAACTTCTTGTCCTGGAGTCCAAAGTGTAGCTCTCGACTCATCCTGGGGCTGTTATGTCAGTCTGTATGATGTAAGTGTCCCAGACCAGCTGAATGGGCTTGGGTGCATTCAAAACTCATATTCTTAGTGGTTTTCATCAATCCATGACCATTTCTGACATACTTTATTTTCTTTCAAACTTTAGTTCTCTGAAAGCAGAATGCTGTTGGTCTGGAAGACAGAAACCTTAACAACCTTTACATTGCCTGTAAGTGTATATTGAAAGTTGCCCAGTGGGCCTTGGAGGTGTGGAGGGTTAATATTGACTGTCAACTTGACAGAGTCTGAAATCACCTAGGAGACCAGCCTATGGGCATCCTTGTCTAGACTTGGTTAGCCTTTAGGAATGTCTGTGAGGGATTTTCCTGATTAGGCTAATTGAATGGGAAAGACCCACCCTAAAAGTGACTAGAAATCCCTGGGCTCAGGTGTCAGAGTGCATGAAAACACAGAGCACAATCTGAGCCAGAGTGATCATTATTCTCTGCTTGGTGACTGAGGCTGCCACATGACCAGTTGCCCCATGTCCCTGCGGCCAGGACTTCTCCAACTGTGAGCCAAAGTAAATTTTTTCTCCCTTTGGCTTCTTTTATCAATATATCTTTATTGTAACAACAAGACAATTAATTAAGATAGGAGGAAAATTCCCATTAGAACAATGGTATACCAGTGTAAGAAATGACACACATTTTTAATCCCAGAACTCAGGAGGCAGAGGCAGGTGGATCGCTGTGAATTTGAGGCCAGTCTGGTCTACAAAGCAAGTCTTGGACAGGCAAGGCTACACAGAGAAACCCTGTCTTGACAAAAAAAAAAAAAAAAAAAAAAAAAAAAAGAGAGAGAGAGAGAAAATGCTACCTCCAGAGTGCTCATATGAAAAAGACCAAATATTCAGACATCTGAGTGACTACTGACTCTGAAACTTTCAACTTTGAAAAGAAATTGAATTAATACCACATCCATCTTATTTCATTTCTAAAATTAAACATATAAGAATTATATATGAAAAACAAGTATCTAAATATGTCTAAATACAAGCTCATTCAATGAGTCTTTAAAAACTCATATTGATGTTTTTCTATGCTACAGTTTAATTGACAGCAATTTTTCTTTGCTAGTCTTGTACACAATTATGGTATGCCATTAAACTGATAGTTTCTAGATACAATGAAATAAATGGTAATGTAAGTGTCCGAATTCAAGTTAATAAAATAAATTCCCAAGTCAATTATATAAAAATTAATTCAATAGGTGACCTCAACCCTTTCTCTGTCGATAATTGCTATTAAAAGTCTATATTTATAATGGAGTTATTTTTAAATGTTCACTTCCATTGAAAATAGAAATCCAAACAATAAATGAAACTTTGATATTTTATAAAAAGCCCTATTTTAAAAACAACTAGGTAAGGATGAGGTAAATGCTTGTACATAAATTCACTTCTCAGCAGAAAGGAGCAGCCTATGGTTTCATTAACTGGGGTGTTTTTTGACTCAGAGTCTTTGCATTTCATAGATAGAAGGACATTATCTTAAAAAGCTCTCCATTTGTGATACAAAATACCAGAGGAAATCAGTTTAAAGGAGCATTTGTTTTGGTTTATGGTTTCACAGGTTTCTGAGCATGGCCATCTGGCATTTAGGCCTAAGAAATTTTGGCACGATCACATGGTGGAACAAAGCTGCTCAACTTAAGACAGACAAGAAGGAAAGAGGAGTTAGAGAAAGTGGCTGATATGAATCTATCCTTCAAAATCACCTACTTCCTCCAATTACTCCCCACCTCCTAAAATGTCCCTACCAGGAACTGGAATAACACATGGATGATGATGAAGCCTCCATGGTCACTATTACATTTGGGGACCAGGCCTTCAGCACATGAGCTCTGGGTCACTATTTCAGATCCAAACCATTAATCGTGACCCAAACAGAGGTCTTTCTTTCAAAGATGAGACAATCGTCTTAAAGTTGATCCTGCTGCTTGAATCACATACAAGTTACTCTTCAATGTAAGACTGTGCTTATTGCACCAGACAGGTTAAAATATGCAGGTAAGTATGATGCGGGTAATGGCTGTTGAAGGGTCTCCACCGATTTAAACATCTACTGAGTGTCTTCTTGCAACAGGAAGCTTGCTAAAGTATTTCAAGTAACTGAGCTCTCAAAAGCCTTATTGCCTAATGCCAGGACTGAAAACAAAAACAAAAACAAATACCAGAGGTTCTAAAAGTTCAGTGCTTTGGCCAAGGTCACACAGGCAGGGGAGGAGGCGGGGGCCAGAACAAGTTCTGTGGTCTGTACAAACGTCTCCCTTTCTATCTTGACATCTTTTGTTAATGTGAAAATCACTAGATATGCTCGTCTCTAAACAGCGTCCTTCAGGGAGAGGCAAATCTATGACTACTTAGCGTCAGTCTGAGTGCTTCGGATGGTATCTCGATATCAGAATTATTTTACCTCTTGTGATATTTAATATTGATTGTCAGTTTGACAAGATGTGTAATCATCAAGGAGAAAAGCTCCTGACTACGTCTGTGATAGGTTAAATAGATTCGGTTAGGACTCAGGAAGATCCACACAATTGTGGCTGGTCCCACCCCATGGGATAGGATTCTGGACTGACCAAGCAATGAGCTGACCATGCACATTCATTTCTCCGTGTTTCCAGACCGTGGATAAAGTGTGACCACCTGCCTTCGCTTTTTCCACCATAACTTCCTTGCCACAGTGGACTGTGCCCTCACACTGTGGGCACTTCCTCTGGAAGTTTGTATTTGTCAAGTGTTTCATCCTAGCAATGCGGAAAGTAACTTGTAAGCCCCAACAACAACCGCTCTGACTGAGGTAAGTCCATTCCCCTGGTATTATACACCCCTCCATGCTAAGTCTCTGCCCATAAATTAAGCTTCAGTAGAGTCAGTGTTTCTTCCCATACAGTGTTCAGTGCTGAGTTACTAGCATTCTCTACTCTGCCCCCTGGGACCTCATATTTCTTTTTATTGCCACCCCTATGTCATTGTATCTCAGGTTATACGGTGGGGGATTAGATAAGGTCCCCAAGGACAAGAACTATGCATGAAATTCTCAAAAACATTTTAAGTGAAAATATTTTTAAAGTAAATAAAGGAGTTTTGCTTGTGGAGGGGACAAAAGCCTTCAGAGCTCACAAAATGCCTTCTGCCCATTAGTGCCAGCTGTACACTTCAATCTGTGCCAGCCTTGGAAACCTAAAATTGAAGGGGGTGTTTCTTGTCCTCAGGGAGCTTATCTGATGCCCCATCTTATAACCTGAGATGCAGTTCCATTGGAGAAAACTGATTTTCCCTTTGCCTTGGGTATCAATTACAGATAACTTCTCGGTTAGGATTAGGACCCAGTGTTTACTTCCCCATCGCAGTGCCAGAGCCCCATCTGACACGAGCTTGTTCAGATCTTGTGTGTGATACCACAGTCTCTGTGAATTCATACATCTGTCAGTCCTCCTGTGCCTGGAAGACACTGTTTCCTTGGAATCATCCACTACCTCTGGCACTTCCAATCTTTCTGCCGCCTCTCCTGCATACCTCCCTCAGACCTGAGGCAAACGTTCTGTGAAAACATCCTATTTAGGACTAAGTGCTCCAAAGTCTCACAACTGTCCAGTTACGGGTCTGTGTTGATTCATCTACAGCAAGAAGAAGAGCCTCTGGTGTGGGCTGAGTAAGGCACTGTTTTATGGGTATGGCAGCATGTCACTAGAAGTCATTTTATTGCTGTTCTCTTTTAGCAGAATAATAATAGTACATTTTCACCTAGGCCCATAATCTATCTAAGCTCAGGTTCTTAGCCACCTTAGCTGTGTCAAGTCTGGGTTGTATCTCATGGATGGGCCTGCAATCCAGTAAGAAGGTGGTTGGTGACTTTTCTTTCCTTCACTAGGCAACTGCCTTTCCTTGAAATAATGACTAGTAGTACCACCTGTCGACATGGTTGTATGTGGATTTCTGCTATTTGCTTTTATCCTATACTTTCTCACTGGGAGACTAGTGACCATTGACATTAAACAATTGTATGTGCTACAATTAATTTGATAACTGTCTCCATTTGGCAACTGCCTAGGTAGCGCAAGGAACTGCCTATATTTTTCCTCTCTATCCTCAGCACGTGATATGGTGTCACTGATGTTTAAAAATATGTGTCAGGCCAAAAAAAGGAATCAGTGAATGAACGGATACTGATTCCCCGGCTTCGCCTTTGTGGATTAAGTGGGTACCGTGCAGTAAAAGATAACTTATGTTTACCATTCTAAGCTTTCCCATCCTGTGCCCTGTTCTCCCATTCTGCAGCTGCTTTCTCAAAGAATCTCTGAATCTCTCCCTATTTTTTTTTTTTTTTGAATTGCAGGAGCTAGCTGTTGGGAACACCCACAGATGCACTCTACAAACACACAACTTACTCTGAGTAATCACATTGATTTGGAATTAACGGCCATTCAAATACCCCATTGAAGATGCCATCTGGAATGGTATTGCTCTTCAGAGGTATATTATATTCTGAGAAAATTTGTCAGAATGTAGCAATACCTCATCAGAATGGCCATGGCTACATCTAGATGTGCTGGCTAGGCACACAGAGTCTGGGCCCTCAGATTTCACTTCCCCTTCGTGAGATGCTGAAGGAAATGGACACATTCCTCTGTTGTCAAGAGCAAGAGAAACAGAAAGTCCAGCAACATTCAGAACGTGGTCCTGGATGCCACTAGGCTTCCAAAAGCATCTCATTGAAAATTACCACACCTCAAAGTTGTCTCTGGTCAAAGAAAGACTGCACTTAGCTAACACCAAGTGTTGCCCTTTTCTTAACCACTCAGGAGTTGTAGAGCCACTCCAAGGCAACTTTCTTGAGCTCTCTCAGAGCCTTCTGGGTAACAAGGTCTTCTCCCAAACCTCATTGTGGAGTTTTAAATCTGATGTATGCCTGGAACTTAGGAGAAAACAAACTGGCTTAAGCCATGCTATGATCTTAGGTCTGTCTGGTCACAATAGAAAGTAATGGCATTGGTTTAATTGACTGTATCTTAGCGCTAGGAAACATAGAGCATTCTAAACACCATTGCTGATGGTATGCTAGCAAACTAGCTCTGAGAGGACTATAGGAATATTTTTCCATCCCTGTGATGTAAATATCCCCACCACAACATGCTTTGAGCCATCGAAAGCTCAGCAGCTAGCTTCCCAAATGTCTGCATATGTCATCATGGCATCTTGTAAGCCAATATAAGCCAGCTTTAGCAACAAACAATAAGAAGGTGTTCATATCCTGTCCCTTCCCCTGCTGGGTTGATGCCAAGCTTTGACTATACCACAGGGCTCACAGAAGACGCCTGCCCCCTCAGCCATTTAGGAGGAACACCTGGAGACATCCCAGGTGCCTCCTGCTTTCACAACCGTCTTTCAGCCCCACAGCAGAGCCAGCCTCTGTGGGCAGGGTACCATTGTCATTGCAGGGAATGTGAGTATTATTCAGCAGGCCCTGTAGAACTGAAGGGCACATTTGAAAAGGATTATCCCAGGCAAAGCCATCAACTGCTGTGTATTCATTGAACGTAAGACAATGCAAGAGTGATTATTTTTGTAGTCTATGCAAATTACAAATGACATTGATATTAAATCCTTAGTACTTGACTTCACTTCCAAGTGTTTCACAGTTAATGTTTTCAAGTAAAAAAAAAATATTTTTTTTAAAAATAATGTGTGTGTTCTCTCTCCAAAAGGGGTGGAGTCATATCTAGAGCACATTCATAAATAATTCTCTATAGATATGATTTTTAAGAAGGCAGATAATTTTTCTAAAATGGCCTCAGCTGTGTTGATTTTTCACCTCCCACATGGCACCTAAATAGAATGCTAAGGCCCTGGTGCAGTGTTTTCATTTCTAATTGAATGGGTTTACCCTTTCCCTGGGCTGTACTGAGATGAGTCCTCACTCAGAGCCCAGCCTAGTGAATTTGTTATCTCCATGCAAGCTTTCGAGAATACCACAGGTGCTCTCACTAATTTACTTAAATTGCTTTCCATACAAAGACAAACATTAAGGGTATTACAGTGTCTGACCTGGGCTACAGAAAGGAGTCTTAACATGTTGTTGTTGTTGTTGTTGTTTTTAACATAGTTTGCATGTTTCACACTGAATTCCAAAGCATGGTGGTGGTGGTAGAGCAATGCACAAATTAGCACATTTCAGGCCAATATTACTGTTTTCATTTTACAAATGAGACATTTCCCCGAGCATGTAGAAGTGGAGGAGACAGCATCTGAACATGGTTTCTTCCAGTGGCAAATATCCTTGTTTTATCTGCAGTGTCACTCTGCCTTGTGAATAAACATCTGAAGAGCTGTCTACAGTCTCCCCTTACTCCTTCTTACCGTGAAAGCAAAGTCACCTTCTGTCTCCACCTTGTCTCTAACTTGAACTTGAGATGATGTCATGGGATAGTTAAATTAAATCAGCACAGATTTATCAAAGTCTTACTTCATTGGAGAGGCCGCGTGAGGTATAGAGTAACGAGACTGTCCTTCCCGCAGGAAGCTAATTCCTTCACACACAGATGAGACAAGTACAGGGAGAATTTAGAACCTAATTACAGTCAACGCCAATGCTGCGCTCACCCCCTCTCTCTCCAAGGCTCTGGGGCATTGATCGTATGTGTCTATGCCTGCCAGGCCCACACTGTCTTCCTTACTTCCTACCCCAAACTCTTTCCACCCAGTGTTCAGGACCCCCTGAGGCTACCACTACCCTCTCTCTAAGAGCCATTCATATCTCAACACTGTACCCACCATAGCCATTGTTACTGTCCTAATGCTGGGTTCCATGATCGGTATCCTAGAAGATTTAAATGATTTTTCACTTTTTAAGACTTTATTTTTGTTTTAGGTGTGCAGGTGTTTTGCCCAGGGGATGTCTCTGTCTGACACCTGCAGAAGCCAGAAGAGGGTGTTGGATCCCTGAGACTGGAATTACAGACACTTGGAACATTTGTGAGCCCGCATGTGGGAGTTGACAATTGAGCCCTGGTCTTCTAGAAGAACAAATAATGCTTGTAACAACAGAGTCGTCTCCCCAGTGCCAACTGAAGCAACTTTGAAACTGAATTTCCACCATGGTACCGAGCCCTGCACAACTTCCGAGTTTAATTTTGGTTTTGTATTTTTCAACTTTTACCATGACACTTTACTATTCCAAATGTTTCACAGACTTAAGAAACTAAGAAAATAAAATACTCTCCAAATGAAGGCTTACTTGCAAACCTAACAACTAACGAGATGAAGGAAGGCTGCCTTTGGCTGACAATTTACCTTAACTCTAGGCTTAAGGACCCTCCTTTGTCCCATGAACTTATTTCTTTTCTCATTCCACCCACCCAATTCCCTTCTGAGTTACTGTGTGGAACTCTGGGCCTATGCAGAGCTGTTAAAAAACAAAACAAAACAAAACAAACAAACAAACAAACAAAAAACCCTCTGGCTTTAGGAATAAATCTAGCTTATTAAGCCTAATACCCAATGTTCTTCTGTCTGGCAGTTTTGGTAACCATCCCTTAGGGTTAATGCAACATTCAAGGTTCTTAGAGCATTCTTGACTCAAGATAAATATCCAGTAAACATAATTTGCTTTAGTAGTTGTTTCCAGTCTTTCAAGCACTTCTAGAACTTAAGCTTCTGTTATGTTATGTGACCGCCTATACCATATCCTTTCAGGCCCCAATTAGCTCTCTCTAGTCATTCCCTTAAACTATTTTGCCAGCCTAACATTTCTTATGTATCTAATATCTGTATGCACAGTCCCATCCCTCTGCCAAGGCCCACTGGCTTTTGGATTAGCATTGCGGCAGAAACCATCTCTCCCAGCTCTGAATGTTTACAGACTTGCACCAGGAATCTCCTGGGGCCTGGTTACATCATTAGTCCTGTCACTCTGTTCCAGCACTCCCAGCTTAGAGTGCATGCTGAGCCTAGGTTACCCTTCCCTATCGTCCTGTTCCTACCTGCCACCACAAATCCTCTAGACTGAATAAATAAATGCATTGTACTTTATCCCTTCAAATTGCCATGCAGTGCCACATGTTGGATCTCTGGCCTGCTGAGTTAAGCAAGGACATCTGTGATTTTAGAACAGCCCCCAAAATATTCTCTAAAAGAAAAAGTGCCATGAGAGAATAGCAGTGCAACTCTTAAAATATTCCAGGTTGAATGACTCTGCATGTCAGATTTGGTTTCTTTGGAGGAGTCTCCTTCGTGATGGAGCTCCCTCCCCGGCAGGACTTGCTTTAGTGTCACCATCGCCATTTATGGTGTCTCTCTGATCCCAATGAATCTCCCAGAGTAGATGCCTATGGGTCTGAGCCTGCTTCTGTGACCCTTCTGATGACCCTAGCCCAGCCGTAGATCACCTGGCACCTCACTGCATAGGCAGAGTTCTCTTTCTGGGTAAGAGTTCTCCCTGCAAGCCTCAGGAGATGAATACAGGACACTGTAAAGCGCAGATCTGATCAACTCCCTTACATTTTCCTTTCTTTAACAGCTTCGATGGTTCTGCATCATAAGTGCCACATTTCTCCCAGTGTGAGCCACGGGATATCGTCAGAAGCATCTGGAACACATACCAAACGTATTCTCCTGAGCTCAGTCCTGAACCTAATGAGGCTGGATACGCTGCTGCTTTTCTGTAGCTTCAAAGGTGATTTCGATGTTTGTACAAGAGCAGGCAACCCACACTTAAGTAAAGCAAGTTGTTCCTTTCAGCATTACAATGTGAACCACTTTGTCTCTCGGCAACATCTCATCAAAGCCCTGCTTTCTTGTTTCCTTTGGTTCTGTTGTGTTTTCCATGCATACAGAATGGGTCAGCAGCACTAGAAGCAGCTGTGCCCCTACCACCTCTGTCCTTGAGAGGATGTTTCCTGTGAGCCTTTCTCCCTTCACCTGTGAGGCAGAAACATGCACGCATGCATGCCCACATGCATGCACACGCCCACGCATGTACTCAGGGCCCATAAAATTCATCTGTTTCCTCTCAGATCTCTCAGGAGCATTGCTGCTGCTAGAAAACCTTCTGTCTATTTCCTTCGAGTGTTCAGCTGTCTTCATTCACACTGCCTTCTCCACCTCCTAAGTCTCTGTTCGGTGAGTATTGATCTACCTGCCTGTCCCCCCATTACTCACCTGCCACTGCAAGCTAGGACCCTGCACAGATGTGATCAGTATGACAAGATGCTTGTGAGCTGCAGGCACATGTAATGTACGCTCTCCCTTTAAGTTTCCTTGCTGAACAACAGTGAGCTTATTGCTGCACCCCACAAACCCTTAGTTTTGTTTCTTGGTTTTGGTTTTGATCTAAAAATGGCCACAGTATCAACTACCTGATTCCAAATTTTATGGTTCAGTGTGACCAAGTATGCAAAGGCCGAGGAATGATACCTCCCCCCCCAAATCTACAAGAACCAGGTACACTTTTACTGTTAGCAATGTTATTATGTTATGCTCTTATTATCTCAAGAGTGAAGCAGTAATGCTTATCCCAAAGACATAATACATCATTATAAGTATTGTCTGCTGGTAATGCTCCATATAAAGTTTGGATTTTCTCAATTTGGTAAGAAGAAATTAATAAGGTAGTATGATGTTCCCATCCCTTACTTTTTATAACATTATTGTCCTAGCTTTCATAGCTCATGAAGCAGAACAGAATCCTGAAACAAAATTTATATGATGTCTGATTGCTTCCCCATGGAGCAAGGTGGACCGTGCCATGGTGGAGGCATAACCATGCAATAGGCTTCTGAGACTTGGATGCAGACAAAGGGAAGCAGGCTAAAATCACAAGATGCGCGGGTATCACAGAAAGAGGAGCAGGACAACCGTACTCGTGTAAGGAGGCTAACATTCTCTGTGCATCCTTCAAAGTACTTTATTCAGCCGAAGGACATTTATTAAGCATAGCCCAGGCAGCCACTAGACCAGGAAAAATACAAAACAAAATCCCTAGACTAGGTAGCTAGTGATTAGACCAAGTCCCGCCTCTTGCGTAATTTATCATTTTATAGGAAGAGACAAAAAAGAAGAATAATAAGTCATCTCTTATGATTTATACCATGGAGCACACAGAAATACATCCCAGTAATGGGGATTTTTTACATGTAGGACCTTAAGAGACCACTGCTTCTCAGTGGCTATGCACTGGGATGATTTGTCTCCCTCTACAATGACATGAGCACGTCTGCTCTTCAGATTCGGGCCATAATTATCACTTTGTCCTGATATAGCCCATCATGAAGCTTAAACTCTATTTCCTAGTTGGATATACATTCGGTCCCCTTCTGAGGTGAATAAACTATATTTAACAGTATCAGATTGGGGTTTTGTTTTGTTTGTCTGTTTGGTTGGTTGGTTGGTTTTTATAGACAGGGTTTCTCTGTATAGCGTTGGCTGTCCTGAACTTGTTTTGTAGATCATGCTGGCCTCGAATTCAGAGCGATCCACTTGCCTCTGCCTCCTGAGTACTGGGGTTAAAGGCATGTGCCACCACCACCCACTGTCACATCCACACTTTTAAGAGTTTAATTGGAGTTACCTTCATCAAGCAGGGGGGAAAAACTATTCCTCCAATAAGCCATAAACCATCAAACACGAAGCCTAGTTCCTCAGAGGTGGGTTACCTCCCTTGAGGTTGTCAATCAAATGGATCCTGGAGAGTCATCAAATAATATAGTATATCACCATCACTCTTGGTGCTCACCAGAACTTCATGACAAGACCATATTGCTGGAGACACTACACATTTTTGACCACAAGATGTAGAGAAAGCAAACTGGTACTGATGTGGAAGATTACTCACTGCTTTCTAGTTTGCATAATGGTCGAAGGTAGTCTGAGGACTGGGAAGCAGAGCTGACAACAGTCTTACTGAGATGTGAACCTGGAAGCTACAGGAATAACCAAACAGGTAAGACAGATCTAGGGGTTCAGGAGTGGCACAAGGTCCTGGGAGCAATCAACGGAGTTTGATTGGATTTAGGGCCCACTTTATAAGATGGAACTCAGGCTGGCTTCTGTAAACCTGGCTGAGGACAACAACACAAGTTAATGAGGCCAAAGGACATAGGGGAGGACCCACTACTATGACTTTGCCAAATCCATGCAGAATCGAGCTGCCTTCTAAATTCTTGTCCTGATATCCATAGACTAGTGTGTCTCTCAACACTCATTTAAGAAGATTCTTTTGGTAAGAGATGGAAGTTAATATGGAGAACCTCAACCGACCAAAGTGCAGAGAATAAGTGACTATGGACTTCGTGTTACTGACTGGGACGTGAATATCACACTGTCTCAAAAGCTCAACAAAACACCAGAAGTGGAGGTAGAAAGATCTTAAGGGCCAAAGGACAGCTGTGAAAAGCCCCTCTGTCCCTGATAGGGCTGAGTCCCCCAGGAACACACAATAGCTGTGGTTGCCTGCCCAATACTTTCCCGAGGGCAAACCATCACGGATACAGGAAGACCTCACGACCCTTGAGTTCTAGCTGAGGCGCTATAGGCAACTGATAGCTCCTGGAAGAGGAAGAGCCTGTTTGCTTCAGAAGTATGACTGCTAGCAGCTTTCTCATGTTCCACTGGACAGTGCTCCACACATGCTCACACAAACAGCAGAACTTGGACTCAGTGGGTTATGAAGAAACAAGTAAATCATAATATAAAGGAGCCATGAAGTTGGGCAGGGCATGCAGGGTGTTAAAAGGAGTCGAAGGGGAAGTGGGGATAAATATGATCAAAATGCTTTGAATACATATGTATCATTCTTAAACCATACGTTTTGTTAAAAACACAAAAACGAAAACATGCTATAAAAATCATACTTCCTCCATCTGATGTTAAATAAAATCTTACTTTATGTCTCAAAATGAAGCATTTATATTGGCATACTAGAGTATTGCTTTCTCTGTATGTTATGCATCCCCTTACTGGGGTATCCTGTGTGTATAGCAATATAGACTCTCCAAGCTCCTGTATCTTTCAAGTGCATTAATGTGTGTAATGAAAAGACATTCCCCCACATACACACAAAAATACACCGTGGAATGGTCAGCTGCACAAACACAACTCAGAGTATAGAATATGGTCTATGGCTGAATCTTCCAGGTTCAGGTGGAACAAGATTTCAGTTATCTCTAGGAACGTGGGTGGGACTTGCTTAGAGTTATTCTACCTAAAAGGCCCATGAAGTGTTTCACTGGAAAAGGAGATGACACTACAATGATAAATGCAAATTTAAGCCTGAGAGACAGAAAACAATTTAAAAGGTTTGAAATGGCAATTTTCATGTTTCAAAAGTCGTAGAGGTGCTGTCACATCCAGGGCCTTCCCTGATGAGTGCTGCAAGTAGGCCGCCACAAAACTGCTGACACGGAGAGATCCAAACTGCGCAACCCATCGATCAACCCATGACAGAGCAGAGGCGGATCCCCCATGGTGCCAAGGCTGCCTCTCAGGAGTGCCCTGAGGAGGCCTGATTGTGGTAAGAGTCTCCCCTTTGTCACCATTCTTGTATCTGCTGTTCCTCTCCAAATAGGTCATTCAATTCTTATCCTCTCCAACTGCTGAAGATTATTGATGTGATCATAGAAACTGATTCTCACCTTGCCTATTATGTATTTGTGCTGCCTTGAAAGCTCCCTCTGCTATCATATACATGAAATAGAAAGAAGGATTCACACTGGTCATATTTATTAAGCTTCTGTATCCTTAAAAAAATCTATCCTTAGATATCATATGACTGTAAACATAAAGATGAGCCTCTTGGAGCAAATCCCTGGTCTCAGGGAGTTTACAATAAATGCATAGAGCAGTCTTATATCTCCATCTGCCTTTCACATATATGTGCATTTGACTGAAAACATTTACAGGGGGAGTGGTCAATTGATGCTTCTTATACAACAGCCATGATTTTGAGAGCTTCTGCTACACCAGGCAGTGTTCTAGACCATGAGACTACTAGAGTGCATCACAAACACGTCACACCCTTCTGACACTTTGAGCCAAGTTATTTATGTAAAGTTAAAGGTTAAACTATTCATTTTTCAAAATAGTGAAGCCTACCAGTGAATAGCTAAGAAAGTATATTTTTTTTGTTTATTTTGTTTTTTTCATTCTTGTTGCTGTTGTTTGTTTGTTTGTTTTTGCTTTTGTTCGTTGGCAGTCACTATGGATTCACACCAGCAGAAATATAGTTATGTCCAAGATTGGATTTATCTAATCCATACCAATATGTGCAATTGTCATGACCCTGCATGAAGACAATGGCATTCAAACAGGACAGGGTGTCTATCTAAGCTCCTCAGACACAGATTGTCATGGATGAGGAGCCCCATACACATGCCAGAGTTCAGATAACAAAAACAGTTTACAAATAGCTGGGAATCAGTGTCTTCTTTGGAGGAGAAAAACAGATGCCCATGGCTTTTAAGACCTCATACATTATATTGATGGACTTGAGGTCCTTTGGAAGGCTTCAGTAATGGAAAAACAAATTGATGATAATATTACTGATGTTATAAAGAAGACCTTGAGTATAAAACTATAACATTACCCAAGACTAAAGAAGCTAAGTAAAAACCTCATAGTCTAGAATTAGATTTCAGATGTATCTTATCTCATACAGAAGCTATATTTCATTCTTGCTCTTCAGAAGATGTAGACATGTCTCGGAAGTGATCAGCTTTCCTGGTCCTCATGCTGCTGTCCATCTCATCAATGGCCAGAGACTTCTTTAAAACATTTGATAAGGCAATTTGTCCAAGAGATGATGACTGAATTTCTGTCAATTATTAAATAACTTAGTTACTGTTCATAAAATACTCTGAGTAATGTGGAGGGAAACGGTGCAACATAATGGAGTATCCTCACATTACAACTTCATCGCAAAATCCTATTAAGATTATACTGTGAGGTTCTCATTGAGTAACCCGAGTAGTTTATCTGATAAACAGCAGCAGTGGCGGCAGCGGCAGCAGCAGCAGCAGTGGCAGCAGCAGCAGCAGCAGCAACAAAAGATCTTTCTTCTCCACTGTGGGGTAATCGCTGCTCCAATAACATATCCAAGAGTTCTTTCTCTAGGCTTCGCCTCAGTCCCAAGAACAGAGCATCAATACTAAGAAATATTTGTGTTGTTACTTTAGCCAAAAGAAAAATCTAGTTATTACTTGTGACTTGATTTGGTTTCTCCTTGGATTTCTTCTTCATTCCTGAGCAGAAGGGTCCATTGTACTTTATGTTAGCAGTATTTCTTGTTTATTCTCATAACTCCACTTAATGAAAAATAAAACTTAGCCTGGCTTCTTGGTGTCTTGTGGCTTTTTGCTGAGAATGAATGGATTGGAGACACAAATCCATCTCTGTGGAGTGGGAAGCCATCAATATATTTTATAGCCGAGAGGTGTAACAGAAAAGAAACAGTAAGAGGCAAAGAGTCAGTCTTGGGTTTAAACCTCCTGACTTCTTGCAAGCTAACTCAGGGAAATTCTTTCACTGCATGGAGACTTCATTTCCTCTGTAAGAAAAGAAGTGATTCTAACAAAAATCATTGAAAGACTCAAATAAAGACAGGTTTACAAAACAACGCAGTGCAGCATCCAGTAAATAATGAGTTCTTCTAGCTTCTGATGTCTAATTGTAAACCTTCTGCTGGATTTTTTAAGGAGGACCACACATCTACACAGTACATGTGCTAAATGTATATTTATGTCCATGCAGATACATGTACGGCTGTGCATACAGATTTCTACTTCAGACAGAACTCATAAAGTCCTGCTTCTTTCCAATTTAGTGCCATTTTCTTCTACTTACAACAATTTGACCTGCATAACAGTCGGCCATGAGTCATATGATCAAAAAACTGAGGTGACTTCTTGAGTGGAGCCAGGACTTTCCCGGAATTAAACCACGATGAAAGTGCCTGGTGGACAGAAGAAGGCAAGCTTTCTCAAGCAGTTAGGCTGGACCCAATCAAAATCTAGCTTGAAGTGCAGTAATTCCTCCTGATACCCTGCACTTTTGCACAGATGTTAAATGCATGTCATTTACTTTATATAGATTTTTTTCCATAGATGCCTTTGAGAGAAAAGCGTCTCTGGTTATCTCCCCTTAGGAAAAGAACTAAGAGAGTTTCGGCATTACTCTTCACTGTCTGCATTGCAGATGGCCATGCCACATTGTACGAGAGCATTTGTCTGACTGTAGTTTTCACTCGTTCTTTTTTATTTACTCTTTCATCATTTCTCCCCTAGATGCTGTGGCTTTAAACATGTTTGTGCTGTTACAATGTGCCAAGACCTTTGAAGAACATGGCTAAATATGCCATTCATTTCTTAAAGGTTAATCACCAAAAGTCAGTTTCCAGGTGGTTAAATGTTAATGATGTTAAAAACATGAAAATAATGTATAGATTATAAAAGACTTTATTCCCTGGTATCGGTGTTAAACTGTCATTGGGGGAATGATAAAATTCTGATTTTTGGTGTGTGTTGTTTCATAAATGAAAGTGAAGGGAAACCGGAATATATTCTTCCTTTCTTCCTTTCTTCCTTCCTTCCTTTCTTCCTTCCTTTCTTCCTTCCTTCCTTCCTTCCTTCCTTCCTTCCTTCCTTCCTTCCTTCTTCCTTTCCTTCCTTCCTTTCTTCCTTCCTTCCTCCTCCTTCCTTTCTCTTTCCTTTCCTTCTTCCTTCCTTCCTTCCTTCCTTCCTTTCTTCCTTCCTTTCTTCCTTCCTTCCTCCCCTTTCCCTTCCTTTCTTCCTTCCTTTCTTCCTTCCTTCCTTCCTTTCTTCCTTCCTTCCTTTCTTCCTTCCTTCCTTCCTTCCTTCCTTCCTTCCTTCCTTTCTTCCTTCCTTTCTTCTTTCTTTCTTTCTCTTTGGTTTTTCTTTGTTTTTTTGAGACAGGGTTTCTCTGTGTAGCCTTGGCAGTCCTACACTCACTTTGTTAACTAGGCTGGCCTCAAACTCACAGCAATCCACCTGCATCTGCCTCCCAAGTGCTGGGATTAGAGCCAGCTCCACCAAATATATTCCCAAATAACTCAGCAGGTTCCATGTGCTGCACTAACTCTACAGAGGTATTTTCTTCCCAAGAATTTTGTATTTTTGTCTTGTATCTTTTCTGCTTAACATCAGTGTGGAATCTCTAATTTTGAGGGTCTGTGACAAAGATGCAATACAATAACCAATAGAAAGTACTTTACAAATTGTCAAGGAGTAAAGGCTGCTACATGAATCTTATCTATCCATTCTTATGCAATTGTAATCATGTTACGGCTTTTTATTAACTGTTATTTTGATGTTTTCTAGATAATTGGATATCTTAAATGGTTTTATGTTGCCATGTGGTTGTCATAATTACAATGCACAGGAATTGATCTATGCAATGACTGACTCACCATTTATTTAAGTTGTCCAGTGTTAAACATTAAGAAGTCTCCTAAACCCATACCTTGAATAGGTGTACAAATTAACATCTCCACTTACTGCCTTCAAGGCTATCAAACATAGGAAAGATAAAGCATTTGCATATGGTGACATATTGTTTTCTAAAAGGCAGCTATAAAAAATTTACTATACATCAGTAATGTAAGAATTGACCCTTTCCAATGACGCTGGCACTAGCTACTTTGTAGGTTCTTCTTTCTTCCAGCCCTTTCCATCTCTTTTCTTCTTCCCTTTCAGCCTTCTAACATTAGATATGAGAGGAAAAGGGATAGAGAAGAAAGGAAAGAGATTATTAAAGTCAGAAGTTGGAAAGAGAGCAATGTTATCATTAGACTACTCAATGCTGATTAAAGGCATCAGGATATTTACTCTCTTCTTGTTGTTGGTTCTTATTTGCGTGTGACTACTTAATAACAGTGACCAATAACAACCAACAGCAACTCACAACCAACCAACAACCCAGGATGCCTCTTGTGCCCCTAGCATTTACATACCCCCTAAGAAGTTCCCAGAATTCCAAACACCACAAAATCAAAGACAGTACCTGCAGCTGGCAAAATCATGCTCCTGCCAGAGCATTAAGCAAATCATAGTCACCTGCTGCAAAGCAGACCCATATTCCCACACCTGGGATTAAAACAAAAACATATGCTTAAAATATTTCTGTGATTTTTTTAAAGAAATCAAAATTTCAAAATTCTCACAACATTCCAATGAAACTTTCACACTATAATTTTTCATAGAAAATGACAGCTCACAATTGTTCCATTTTAGCACTCCATGTTACCTCGTTAAAGCTGGTAGATAACAACCTAGACTGTCTTAGATAACCATTTAGCCTGTTTTTAATGCTCAGTGTTTGTCTTTTCTTATGAATCATTATAGATTCTTTGTTAATTATTTCCAATACTCTTTATATGGAGGTGGCGTTAATCTTCTCTCACTAGTTATTTAGTTCAAGGTTTCACTTTTAAAAATCATGGCTTAGAGTTCCTTCACCTCGTATGTGCTAAAGACAGGCATGGTTTGTTGAATTTGTACCTTTGACCACTCGGGAAGTGTCATAACTGACTCTTCTTTCTAAGGAACCTGCAATATCCTTTCCAGTCTCTGTTCCAACACACTCTACTGAGTTGAGTCCATTCTCTTCCACCCTTAACCCCCTGAAACACACCAAGAACCACATCAGATCCCACCATCGCTGATAACCCTCTGCTGAGATTGATTGTTTCTCTGGGAATCTGAAATGGTTCTTATGTTTGTGCCCCGAATGTCAACGGGAACCGCAAGCCCCTTATGTCCCATGCGTGCGGAGTTTTATGCCCACCCATCACTTTCTGTTCACTGGCACCAATTCCTAGAGCACATCCATTTTCTTTCATTTTTGTTTCTCAACTCCTGAGGCAAAGCTTAGCACTATAAAGTATGTGACATGACTCCATGATGGTTCAGTGGCTTCTTCCTGAGACTTGGGAGTAAGAGGCACATTGTTTTTCTTTTTAAGAAGAGAGGACACTGAGCTGACAGCTGTCCTTCTAAAAAAGATGTGGTGGCATTAGCCAGGCAGAGAATCTGCAGTTGTTCCCTGGCCATTATGGAAACAAAATACTTTTTCTTGAAAGGAGAAAAAAGACTCAGCTGCATGTGCATATTCAGTGCACAAAAAGCTGAAAGTGACCACAGATACCACACTGTCCCTCACAATGGTAAGTAATGAGATGTGCTAACTCTGTAAGGGGTGAACTGAGAGGGATGTCATATTTAGCCACTATCAAAGTCACTTTATCTATTGATTCCTTTAAGAATTATGTATAATGAAATAGGCCACAGTGAGGTCTTATATAACCACATGTACACACACATACATAAACATATACATACATACATACACACATACACACATACATGCATACAGAGAGACATAAAAACACTCATACATACACACATACATACAGATAGACACTCACACACACAGACATAAACACACTCATACATACACACTTACACACACACATATATATACACACACACACATACACACACTCACACACACATATATACATACAGACAGACACACATTCACAAACAGACCTAAATATCTCATATATACACACAGATACACATGCACACACATACACAAATGCACACACATATACATCCCTACATACATACTCACACCCATATACACATACATGCATACACACAAACACACAGTACACCTATACAGACACTCAAACACATGCACACACACACATAAGTATGTAGGTAATTTACATAAGATTAAAAGAGCCATTTTAAAGAAATGTTGCCTAGGCATGACAAAGTAAAAATAAAAAATTCTAGATTTTTCTCCTTCTTTAATGCCCAAATTTTCACCTACTTTATCAAATAAGATAACTGTTGTGAATTTGATGCTTGCATGAGTTGCTGTGAGTAACAAAACAAATGCAATCATTTGTTTTCATGGCACATAATACGCACATAGCTAATTACACAAAAAATAGCAACAGACAATATTCACATATTCAGTGCACAAAAAGGAAATTCTAATTCCTACTACTACCTGCCTCACTGGCTTGTAAGCATCTCACACAAATCTCTCTCTCTCTCTCTCTCTCTCTCTCTCTCTCTCTCTCTCTCTCTCTCTCTCTCTCTCTCTCTCTCTCTCTCTCTCTCTCTCTCTCCCTCCCTCCCTCCCTCCCTCCCTCCCTCCTCCTTATCTTCCTCCTCTTCTTCCTCCTCCTCCCTCCTTTCCTCCTTCCATTCCTCTATCTCTCTCTGGATACAGACTTTGTAGTAGAATCATAGTAGAGAAATGGTAATAGGTGGTTTACACTTTCTTACAAGACAATTTTTGATAGGAGAGGATATTTTAATTATTTGAAACTTTGTGTTTACATAATGATTGTGGTGATGACCACAGATCATCTTCTTCAAGAATAAATTCCCATTTTGCCCCAAGTTTAGCAAACTGAGATGGCAAGGTAGAAATGCTTCAAACAGAGGTGGGAAATCAGTCTCTTGTGATTCTTACCAGACTTAATCTGCCAAGACTTGCAAATAATATTAGCACAATTAAGATGATTAGAGAGATCGAGAGACAATGAGAGAACATGCAGAGCTCTCACACAGAAATCTGAGTTATTCTCCACTTATTTGTCTGATCTCTCAAATAAGCCAATTGATTACCACAGCCTCTGATTTTTGTCTTTTAAACAATAAAGATCTTCCCAAAGATTCTGACTCTACATGATCTATCATGTAGCTTTCACATACGTGCTGATAATCTGAAAGTTGATTTTCCTGCTTTAACTCAACTTCTAACCTTGCATATATTCTTCTCTCTGGACACCCAGACACTGGGTCTGAACTAAAACGGAAGATAATTATTTTGCTGTGTTCTTTATTTTACTAAGAAGAACCTCTGCTTTATCTTCTAGGAAGAGCAACTCCAGCCTCATGCTGGGATGAGAGAGAAATTTCGCTCAGCAGAATGAGGGAGTAATCTGAAAATCAATTTCCTTCCCAGGTGCACATTCACCAGTGTCCAGATTCTGAAAAGCACCATCTTTACCTTCCCTTCCAGAGGTAGCTAGTGTTGTCTGATTTTGAGCCAGTACCGTGGTTTAAACTGGGTTTCCCCTTCACCTTTGTCCACTATCAGCTTAGTATACATTCTTATTTTCTAAAGAGCCACAGACACTCACATACCTGTTTCCAAAATTTTGTCGCTGATGTCCCTTCTTTCATTCTGTTCTCCTTACCAATACCTCTTAGAAAACTTTGTGTAGTTGTGTTGAGAGCTTAAAGGCAAGAGAAAATATACTTATCTATAATCTGTCATCTTTACCTGAAATCCATCTTTAGCTTTTTAATACCAATTCATTTAAATACACTACTCACAGATCCCACAAACATGTACAGTCATGCTTGTGTAAGGAACAGAAGGGGATACTTAAAAGACAAAATATATCAGGTCATATTGTGACACAAATATGAAATGTCTAAAAAAAACATGTGGTATTTTAAAATGGAACTGCAGAACCTAGTCCTGAATGCTTATTGATTTTCATGGTCTTGTACCAGTAGAGAACAGTAATAAAAATAAAGCATATTTAAGATTCACCCATAGTATGCTATCTAAAGCCAAACTGTGTCTGTTTAGCTTGCAGCTCTTATGTATTATGAAATGTAAAGTGCAATGTCAGGCTATCTTCATACCTTTCCTCTTTAATTGTGGTGGGGTGCGCTATTGGAGAGAGACACCGTGATTCCATGATTCATTCCCAGAGTCTTTCTCTAACTTGAATAAGGCCCACACAGACCACTGTGCTGCTACAGAGAATCTACCCAAGTTATGCTGTCAGCTCAGAAGGGTTTGACATCATCCTCTGAAGGCCAAGCTTTCTTAGTAGCATTGTTTTGCTTAATATATATTAATGTTTTAAAAATACTTTATTTCCAATATTCATTATAAAGCCATGCTATCTATTTATGGATGTGTTTATATTATTTAATAAAGAGACCAAGAACATCTCTGAAAATCTTATGTTTTGGTCCAGCTCATGAACTGGAAAGATTGTTTAAAAGCTGATTAAACTATGGTAAAAGATTATATCCTGTGGTGTTTTGAGCGAAACTCCTTCCATAGGCTCATTTATCGAGTGTTTGGTCCCCAGTTGATGGAACTTTTTAGGAAGAAGGTGGGGTCTTGTTGGAAGGTTGTGTCACAGGAGTGTAAGTTCCAAGGTTTCAAAAGTTCAAGTCCTTCTAATTGTCTCTCTGCCTCTTGTTTGTGGATGTGAGCTCTCAGCTACTGCTCTGACACCATGCCTGGCTGCCTGCTGCCATGCTCCCTACCATGATGGCCAGAGCTCGTCCTCTGAAACTGAAGGGTCCTAATAAACTTTCTTCTATAAGTTGTCTTGGTCATGGTATCCTAGCTCAGCAATAGAAACACAACTAAGACAAACCCTGAGGTCCTTAACTTAATCAATGAACTTATCTTTTAATGGGTTATAATATGGTGACTTTGGGGGGGGAGTGATGAAAGGTTTGATCCTGGTTAGGGAAGAACATCTGGGGACAGAGACTGGAAAAGTTAATCTCATCACAGCCCCTTCCTCTGCCTCCTTCCATGATACCATGGATAAAAGCTGAGCTGTCTTCCTCCCCGTTCTCCAGGGCACGATGTTCAGCCTCACCATAGCCCCCAAACAATGCAGCTAGGTAACCCACAACTGAAACTGTGAGGCAAAATGACTCTTTAAAATGTTGTTCATCTCAGGTCTTTGCTACAGAGACAAAAGGTCTGATGATCTCCATAGGGCTACAATGGAAAACTGAGATCTAACTGTTAATTTCTTTCAAGCTCCTGGGTATGAGTTACACCATGCTCGAAGGAAATGTTTCTATGAACAGGGAGCTAGGGCCTAAGGATACTGCCCCTGACATCAACAAGGAGAGGGTAGTCAGGAGGGAAGCCAAGGGACTCAAGAGGTAGCAAGCCTTTTATTTAGAAAGAAAAAGAAATAGTATTCTTGCCTGACTTTGTCACAAATACCACTCTTCATCTCTTTGGCATTCAAAAATTATCTAAAAAAATTCTCAATTATAGAATCTTTAATATAAATACCATTACCATTGCTGCTCAGAATTTTGGGTTACTATTTCTTTGAAAATAATTCTATCAGGTTCTATATCACATGGTTGACTTGTACAGTGACATGGTAAAGCTGCAGCAGCTAGCATCCCCTCTCAGGGAAAGTTATGCAAGCACATAAAAAAATTAAATGGGCAATCAATCAACAGAGAACTATTTGATTAAGACAACAGAGCAGTAGAGCTGCATTCTGAAATGCCTCTCAGAAAGCTTTGGCTGTCATTTGCTATAATGGCAATCAGCATCTCCACGCCTTTTCCTGAGTTAAGGGGCACAGTCATTTATCGGAGTTCAGATATGGCTCCATTCCTGGAGTAGAGATATTTTTAATACATACAAACTTATAAAATGCTATGATGTTTGTTTGATCTTGTATTTAGATACCAGGAGTCACTTGTCCTATCATAGCATCTAAGGGTTTATCATTTGCATAAGATTTTCACATGGAAATGTATGTAAAGGTCATGAAGTCCTGGACATGGTTCTTTAGGAGTTTCTGTGGTTTTGAATGGTGATCTTGACTCGCATAAGACTGAATAAAATTTTCCATTTCTCTTCAAAAGTAGTACATGTACTCTCTAGATGGTCATCTACTTGAAGGTAGGCATGGTCTTACCCAGTCTGCATTCACGGTGGCCATATAAGAGAGATTCTAGAAGTCCTAGGACATTTATCAAGTGTCTGAATGGAAATGTGCATAAATGGTGTGTGTGGAGGATCCATCCCTTTCCCCAGTGATAGTGATTGGGACATTTAAGAGCATTAGGGGAAAGGAGAAACAAGGTCCAGGCGAAGAAGTTGAAAATAGACAAGAGGCAGGTGCCTCATGGATGTTTTTGGTAGCATCCAGAGTTGGGGGAAAGGGTAATTAAGGCAGCAGAAAGAATGGCAAGATTGAGATTATAGCTCCAAGTCCTGACAACTGAAGCCAAATCAGAGTAAAGGATAAAATTAAGTGGGTGACAAAGAAAGATAAGAATTGTATAGGCAGAGATCAAGTTCTGAAAGACTGGGGATACGATGAAAAATGTTAGAATACTCTTACTAGGTAATTATAAGAAACATGTACTCTTAAAAATAATGAATAGAAGATGATTGTCATCGCTTTTGTGCATTTGAGAGCACATTTCAATGTAGGTGTGAAGTACAAAAGAAGGAGTTAACCTGGAGGGGGGACAGGCCAATCAGGAAGCTGCTACATGGCTACTCCCAGGCCTTGTGCTGAAAATCAACCATATGCAGAGAGACAGATTCCTGGCTTGCATTAAAATGCAATTACAGACTGAAACAAGAATAGCAAAACCCATCTCCACTTAGGGAGTTTTGAGAGACCCCCAGTAAGAAGTGGATATGTTGGGGCTTGGGAGATAGATCAATGAATTAAACGTTTGCCTCACAAGTATGAGAACTAGAGTCTGGATTCCCAGAATCCACAATAAATCCCTGCATACACAGTGGCAGCTTGCAATCTTATTCACATAGATGACAGAAACAGGGATGCACAGGGCAAGCTAGCAAACTAGATGAGCTTTAGGTGGTAAAGTCCAGGTGTAGCAAGATACCCTGCCTCAACAAACACAGTGGAGAGTAATCAAAGGTGGCACCCACTATCAATCCCAGTAACAAGAATGAAAATAGTAATCAAGATATGCTGTTCTTTGCTTCATTCTTGACAAAGGAAGAACTGCTGATAGTTTGTGCTTGGAAAGATTTCTGGACTTAATACACATCTAGAGAAACATTTGGATTCAAGCTTAGAGGACAGTGCTAGCCTCTGTGTGCATGTATCTCAGTGTTGCTCATTGTATTTGTCCTTTTGTTGATTTTCCCTAGTCTCATGCCTTCTGAGAATCTTGCCCCACTTTTCTACGTTCACCCAGTTATAAGCATACTTGGAATCCATAGACTGTTCCACCAGAAACTATTCAAAGAATGCAGACTGAGACCAGGACAGTAACAAACCTTGAGATTGCGTTTCCCTATAGCCAACTATAGCATAGTCTTGGGACTTTTTTGTTTATTATAGTGCAATAATCAATTAAAAATAGCTGTTTTGGTTATGTTTATCACTTCTTAAAGAAATCTGTACCAGATTTAAAACTTTTCTCTTCATCAATGGTTAAACAATAAGGTGACAAAACCAGTAAAGGAGGCTTAATGTCTGTGCTTCTACATATCTGAAGAGTTCACACAAAAAGGAGATAGGACCTCACTGGAGAAGTGAGGAGCAGAAAAAAAAAATAGAGTTTGAAGGTGTTTGTCTTGACTGTCTTTCCTGCCCTGCGTTGCTCTAGGAAGTACCAGTTAGTTCAACAATTAAGCAACATGTATTAGCAGCCTTTTAACAGCTCCAATTTGATCCATTAGCACTACTTTCAGATACAAATAAAATAGAACTTGTCCTGAATAACAAAGAAATCCATGCAAAAACTTTCTTTGAAATTATATTGTGATATCCATACACTCGAGACAGGAATGGCCAAAGAATGCAAGACACATATATGAAGACTGTTTTAAAACATCACAGTTTTTGTTATTCTTGAATCCAAATTTTAAAATGCACAATAAGAATTTCATTGAGAAATGCATATAATTTACAAAGAATGAGAACCGCTGAGACAATGAAATGGGAGACATTGAAAGAGGAGGTTCCGGTGACCAACAGGAGAAAGGCAGCAATAGCAGAAAGCCTGAAGCCCTTGGTACCTGAGTATCATTGGGCCCCTGAAACAGGCTCAGAAACCCCTATCTTGAACCAAACTGGAGTGTCTGGTACTGTTAATGAGCCACAAAAGGTCACTGATACTCACCTGAGGGGAGTCATCAATGCTTTTAGGTTTTGCTTTCTTTTCAGGATTGTACATAGGCAATCAACAATGCCATAAACACAAAAAGGAAACTTTGTTTAAGATAAAATGTCTTTATATGGCAAATGACTGAGGAATCCGAAAGACTAAGGCTTCCATGGTTTGGCCTAACAATCAAAGTCATCTAATTGTTCCACCTCAAGTGATTCTGGACATGACAATTGTTTGTGTTGTGAGCACTGAGTTCATCCTTGAAGTCCATTCTGGCCCACATGCAGAGAAGCGAGGTTATATTGGAGGAGGGGATGACAGTCCTAGCAGATGATAACAGGCCATCCATCGCCAGAGCAGATTGTATAAGGAATTAGAGCTGAGGAAAGTTGTACGCTTACCAGGGTAAACTTTAAATTGCTAAAGAGGGAAGGATTCTCTGCACTTAGCCTACTAACTTCTCAAGAGATGTTACCTCCATTAAAACAGGAGATTTTACTGTCTGCTTCACCTTTGTGGTACTTAACTTTTGGCATATAGTGAATGATCAAGACATAAACTCAACATATTGAGTCAAGAATAGACGTATAGGCTGAAGCCAGCAACCTAAGTTTTCTCTAGTCGCATAGTCAACCCATCATTTCTTCTTTTAAAAACATATCTTCATTTCTCCTCTTCTAGCCCCTTTTACTGTTCACTCCTCTCTCTAGTCTTCCGTCTCTCATTTTTTTTCCTAGAAAAATTCAACAGCTTCTTGTCAGCTCTCCCTTGTCTCATCTCTTTAGAATGCATTCTCCACCAATCAGCAAGATTGATGATCTCAGAGCCCAATCAGACCAGTTCATTCTGCTGTTTAACTTCAAAGTTTTCTAACTGTTTCAACTTCTTATTGTAGTCTTCAATCACCTGCTTTAACTGCCACTTTCTATTTCCTCCCAATTCTGCACTCATGCCACAACCCGTCCTCCCATTGGTCATGAAGTGATCACATTTCGCTGCTCCCTGTTGGCCCAGTCTCTTCAGTATTCAAGCTTCCTCCCACCTCCAGGACCATTTCAATGCTGTTCTTGCTGCACAGAATTCATTCACTTTCTTTTCAAGTTTCAGCCTAAAGAAACTTGGTTCAATGACAACTCCTGTCAACTAACCGAAGATGTTCCTGATATTGTCAAGATGGTTCTATTTTCCTTGCTTTGTATAAGAAGGACTTCTAATAACTTTGAGCTAGACATATGTGTATCTTTTAAATGGTGTTGCATTGGTTTGTTTGTTTTGTAGAGGGAAGTGCTGCACTTTTAGATGCCCATTTGCTAAATTAATAAATAAGCTCCTTACAGAAGAAGTGAGTGAATCCATAGGTCTATGGAATAAGTCAAGGATAGAGTGGCCTATATCCAAGTTAGAAGAAGATGACAAAAGAAGGTAATTATGAAAATAATACCCAGTGGTACCAGCCCATCCTGAGAAGGGTCTCAGAAAAGCTTAGTGAAGGAGCAGGCAGGGGACATTATGAGGACTACGGGTACTGGAAGAAATTAGTGTCCACAGACTTTTCATGAGCTTTATATAATATTTTTTGAAGCTTTTGTAAAGATAATATAAAGAGCATAAGAGCTGATGGGCATGATCCTGTAAGAATGCATGCACATGTGGATGCATAACAATAAATACTGCTCATCCTCCCGATAAAAAGTTCCTTAAGGCTTACTCTCTACTTTGTTTTTGGTAATTCCCACCAAATTTTATGTGCCTGTGGGCACAGCATCCTGCATTGTAAGAGACTCCTGGGGTATGGATGATGAGGCGGACTTGCCTCAGGACCCAGTATGAAACAGCTGACACCCGCCCCCATCCCGATAGGGTCTAAGCAGAGACTATCTACATGTAGGGGCAGGACCACCCCTCCAGCGAACACAGATGGCAGAGGACAGGCTCCAGGGCTGTGTGCTGAACATGTGGGGAAAGCAATTATAAAGGGATTTAAGTCGATGGCAGAAATGGAGAGGTTAAGTCTCAGTCCCTTCTGTGGCGTATTAAGTGGTAAAATGAAAAAGCTTTGGAACAGCAAGCTAAACTCATCTGGCAAATTGTTTTTGGAAAGAGATGGGCTTGTGCATTTGGACTCTTGTCAGCTGTGTAAACATCCCATTATCTAGCTAGTTACCTCCAAGGTTCTGTAAACCCTATGCAGGCTCACCATACCTAACCCACAGACCCAACCTAGCCAGGAGAGTGATGCTTTTCTATGTGGCCTTGTGCTTTGACCCCTACCACACGGGAACGTCACATCTGAGTGGGCTACTTCATAGTCCCAGTAACCCTTTTGATAACACTCCAGCCAGAAAAGCAGAGAGTCCTGAAAGAGTGAAGTGTTGGTTGACATGCCTGAATGAAATGGCAGGATTCAGAAAGATGGTGTGCTGGCTGAATAATCATTTTGTTTTCTTTTTGGGTCTCCCAATTATGTTAATTTGGAAACTGTATCTATTAATTGCCCAATTAGACATCTGGTAATCACTCTCTACAGAAATATCCCAAATCATAGTGGCAAGGGCTAGGCTCACTATTTTATTGTATCGCAAATAAAAATCTAATTTGGTTTTAATAAAACCTAATTCCAGCTAATTTAAAACCAATTGATCATTAACAGGGTGTATTTGGTGGTTTATCAAGTATATAAGAAGGGTGTATAATTAACTAGAAATGGTGGCCACAAGGTTGTAATTAAATCCTTGGTAACTTTTAACTTTCAGCAAATGTTTTACCACTTAATTAACATCTCAGAAGATGATTTATAATATGATTTATTAAATGCCTATTGCACAGAGAGCTGGGACAGCTAATGAGCCTAGTGATAGAGCCTATTTACAGAGCATCTCTTCTTTCAAGCTGAGTAAACATCTTGTTGCAGAGTAAATAAGATATACATATACACTTTTAGCAAAAACTAATAATCAATTATGAGCCTAGTGATTGGATTTTTTTAACATTTTGGTTGTACTATTGTATCCACTTTTTAAAAAAAATTCATTCTGTAGAGATTTAGTCAGGCAAAAAATAAATAAATAAACCAACAAAACAACAACAACAAAAAGAAAACAAACAAAAGAGTTTGCTTGATTAGTCTTTGTTTGTTTCCTTTCCTGAACTCCAGATGCTACCTCCATTAGGGCATATGAGGCAAGTAGGTAAGTACCATGTCCCTCTCCTGTTTGATGATTTCTGAGGGTCTTGTGAACCACCAGCAACTAGTAAATACTTAGCTGCTACAGATATCAGGCCAGCTATGGGACACAGGACCTATGGCAGCTTGAATACCCTAGCAATACCAGTTGTATTCAGAATCCCTTCTTCTGAAATGGCTGCAATGAATAAGAAATCTAATTGATTGACAGTTGGGATTAAATTTTTAAAAGATGCTACGTGTGGTAAAGCATGGAGCAATTTCCCAACAACTGCTGACCACAATTTGTGTCTTTGTATTTTGCACAATTTTGATTGCCCACTGATTTGTTGCTTGTCTCCCTGTTCAGATCAGAAGCCCTAGGAATGCAAGAGGCCATCTGTTTCTGTTCATCATTGCATCTCCAGCATGCTGCAAAAAGCTCAACACAATGTGGCCCTTCACTGAATACTTCTTAGCTGGTGAATGGATAGGTGAGAGGTCATCATCCACCGCTGTTAGTTATTAAAAGGCATAACACATTTGGCTTTACAAATCCATATTCTTAAAAAGAAATAAGAAATGTCAGTGTATGTACTCAGCATGTGTTCAACTCCTACCAAACTTCCACAAAAAAGGAGAAAAGAAAAACAGAACAACCTATCATGGTTTGGTATGCATGAAAGGAGCCCATGATGTTAGAAACACGGCATGATCATTTGCTCTCTGTTTCTTAGACTCTCGAGCCTTCCTTGTTTCTCCTTCAACCCTCAGCAGAGCTCCACTGACCACAGTAAGTACCTCCCAGTGTTCTGGGCAGCTCTAGTGCTCACCATATGGACAGCAGAGTGCATTGTGGGTAACATTTCTCGCTGATACCTCGATAATCTCGCAAGTCAAGCCTTGTCATACAAGGCCTTCTTATTCGCATCTAAAACTCTCAAGGCCTTGCTGAGTACGTTCCTTCCACTCCAGGCATCTTTGGAGATGAGCTCGGTGCCATTTCAGCATGATGCTGCTTGCTCTCCCTGAGGTCTGTTCCAGGAAGGGGAGCTATATTAAACTTACTGCTATAATGTTTGGGCTTATTGATTAAAAAGAAGAAGGAGGAGGAGGAGGAGGAGGAGGAGGAGGAGGAGGAGGAGGAGGAGGAGGAGGAGGAGGAGAAGAAGAAGAAGAAGAAGAAGAAGAAGAAGAAGAAGAAGAAGAAGAAGAAGAAGAAGAAGAAGAAGCAGACGACAACTTGGCACCAAATATCTGAAAGGCTGTTTAAAAAAATAAATCAAAACTGGGAGAGAAACAAGAAGAGGAAAGTATGTAGCCTACTGCAGCATTTAGCACTGCCCACCTGGGAAGGCATTTCTAAGGGCTTGAACTTCAAAATGTCACAGACCAGGGGCTCCTTTACTGATGATCTTCTTAAACAGTGGTGGCAGCTTCAGGCTGCAAGGCACACCAAAAGGCAGGCAGAGATGCTAGCTTACTGTTTTATATCACCAGGTCAGGCCTTGGCTGACATGTTGAAAGTAGAAAAGACACTTAGGTGAGACTGTCTTCAAATGCCAGATCCCTGTGTGCTGTTAGGTCTGCCACCCTCTAAACTCTGACAGCCAGGTGCATTACATAGATCTTGAGGTCTGCAGTGGTACCACACATTCAAAGGTGCTCTTCACACTGCAGGCTTCTAAAGGTTGGAGGATCACGTTTGCTCATTGATTAGGTTTATCTCTTCTGCATGGAGTGTGGGGAGGCTTAGGACGAATTACTGAACCCAGTAGAAGATACACAGAGTCATTTTCCACTTATCCCCATTACCTACCAGGAAAACAGGTTGGGTTACAGCCGAGCTCATGTGCACACATTCTTTCTTTTCTCTTCCAGACTTTGCTCAGAGCTCTCCGTCTACTTACCCATTCAGCGACCTGTCTCTCCTTTGCTACTTTGTTTTAGACACCATGCTGGGTCCCAGGGGCTTGTGAGATGGATGGGATATACGGGGGCCTCAAATGCTTCTCAGTGTTCCAAAACCATCACTATCCATTTCTTATATTTTAGTGCTTTTCCTCTAATTATTACTAACTTTGGGATATCCTTTTCTACTCCTTTAGTTCCACCTCAGTGTTAAAGTCTCAATACAAAGGGACCATCCTCTGAAAAATGGACCTCAAGAGGCTGAGACACAATGGATGGTCTCTATATATTTGTTTGACACTTTATGGTAAGTTTTCATGAGTTCTTATTATGTCTTGTGTTAGTCATTCAAAATAGTAATATCAATAATAACAAATAAATAGAGTTTATTTAACAAATAACAATACAAGGTGCCATACCAAACATTTCATATATATTAAACACTCAGTTCTTACAACAAAATTGTGAAGAAGCTACCATCAGTGTTCTTTTTGTTTGTTTTTCGAGACACAGTTTCTCTGTGTAGCATTGGCTGTTGTGGACTCACTTTGTAGACCAGGCTGGCCTCAAACTCACAGAGCTCTGCCTGCCTCTGCCTCCTGAGTGTTGGGATTATCGGTGTGTGCCATCTCGACAGGCACATTAGCATTCTTAATTCACAGAAGAAATGAAGACACAGAAAGGTCATCCATACCTAACTTATCTTGGCACTACCCTTTAAGAGATAAGAAAAGACTTTTTGTAATTTAAAGATTAGTAAGGACATTTTGCAGAGACAAAACTTGCAACCTGTGGAAATGACCAAATTCAATAGGAATTGCAAGAATTAAGCCATATTAGAAATGTTATGTCTCATCATGTTCCCAAGGGACAACACCTAATTCTGAAAACCACAAAATAAGCGTTATGTTAAAATGGTGCCTGACTCTTCACCTGCTCTTGTCAGGCAATTCACTATGGATCTTGATTTTTTTGTTTGTTTGTTTGTTTGTTTTCTTTTGTTTTTCGAGACAGGGTTTCTCTCTGTAGCCTTGGCTGTCCAGGACTCGCTTTGTAGACCAGGGTGGCCTTGAACTCACAGAGATCCACCTGCCTCTGCCTCCGGAGTGCTAAGATTAAAGCTGTGCGCCACCACGTCCAGCAGAATCTTCATTCAAAAAAAAAAAAAAAAAAAGATTTCTGGATAACATATCTATACATACATATATATCTATATATGTCTCTCTACATCTGTGTACACACACATATACCTTAGTAAGTATAGTAACCCAATAGTACAGTATCTTGGCAGAAACAGTGGGCCTCAAAGATGGGAAGAGTGGCTTGTTCAAGGTCGTCTAGTTACATGACAATGCATGTGGTACTGAGATATCGCAGGGTTTCATCAAAACCTCCATGACTCAGCAAATGCTCTACTAGAAGCAGGGCGACCCAGCAACAAATGTAGTTGGGAAAGACAGAGACAGAGAAAGCAGGACAGTATTTCCTCAACATCAAAAATGCTCAGGCTATTCTGTCCTACTTTTCTTTAATGCCCAATGTTTTCAATAATTCCTATTTATGGTTCCTTGAAATTACTCTACTCCTGGAGAAAAAGTTGAATTCTTTAAGGAGAAAGAAAGTATATGTATGACTTATTACATGAACTTTATTAACTATATTTGGAGCTTTTAGGCTCAAAACATTATTCTTAATTGCATAACCATGATTGTGTGGCTAAACATGATTTCTTTTTCACCTCTATGGATGCTTTCTGTTCAGGCATATACACAGATCAATTAATACCCTATTTTTTGCATGCAAAATAGCCCTTGTGATGCCACTATTTCTTGTGTTAAATACCTAACCCAGAGTTCAGGAAGGCTTTAGTACAGATGGTATGTAAAACTGCTCTGAAATCACTTGCAATTGTTTATTAGTTTCTACCATAACCTTGAAATCCATGTTTCAAAAATTACAAATGTGACCCTTTGCTCATGAAAACTAATGGTCTCTTCTCAGCCATCATTTTTCTGGGACTTGCTGGACCATTTGATATCACTCACTCATCATCACTCTCTCCAGTAAAGCTCTGTATTGCCTGAGATGCCATGTCTTTAGATCCTGGGAATTTTTTAGTTCTACCATTTATTTATGATTTCCAATGCATCTTACAGAGATCACCACATTCTGTAACCTAGAAGATGAACTTTCCTATCGCTATTCCAAGTAAAAAGGCCAAGCCTATGTTGGCATTATAATGAGAAACAACAAATTTTGTCATTCTCCTACAGATTTTGATCATGCATTTAAGAATCCATATTTTAAGATCATCAGCTGCAGAGCCAGTGTCCCAAGTTCACTTTGACAAAGCTCTACATAGCCAAGGGACACAAACTCAGTTTTTGCAAGTGGATGCACAACCTTATTTCCAATCATCAGACTCTTGTCTTGTACCTGTGATTTATCTGGCTTCCACTTGTTGAGCATGACAAAGTGTATTTCAACACGCACCAGTACTGGAGACTGAAATATATGACAGACAGTAGGTGAGAAATGGAAAAAAAATGTGACACCTCTTAACTTAGAAAAAGATGCTGTTTTCTAAGCCTCTGTTGGCCAAGTGTTGTTCTGATACAAAGAATACTTCCATAAAATTACCCCCCATACATATATCTTTCATAGTTCTATAAGGGAATCATAAACTAAAATGACCTGTTAGATTCACATACCTGTCAAGTTTTCTAGGACCAGGATAGGGAAGGTTAATCAAAACACAGGGGACATGAAAGGCCACATTGAAGCCAGCTATCTGCTAACTGAGTTAAAAACACAAAGGAGGTTAAAGGCAGATAGTGAGCAAAGCTGGAAGCAATGGGGTTCCAACATCGCTTTAGTTCCAACTAAACAAACATACCAGAGTAGCAAGTATTAGACAGAGGTATGCAAAATAACATAAGTTCTTGTCATCTCTCTCGACTGCCCACCAGTACTAGTTAATATGGCTTCATTTGGGAAGACGCCACTCAACTTAGATGTAAGATATACAGGAATCTAACTGGAACTAAGCTGAAAGCTTCTTCCCTGGTTTCTAGATTTCCTGGTGCTATATAGTACTATGCAGGCTGGTGTGAATTCCAAAAGCCTGAGCCTATAGGGGACATTTCTCACTTAGTCTACCACAAGTGTAAGCAATCTTATGATGCAACGAGTCCTATGAACTACAGTATCAATCAGCTAGTTGAGATCCACTCATTAGTGCATTAGTGGCATGACTGTTAGAGCATAAAAACCTCTCCTTGATTAGATTTAAAGCCCATTTTATAAGAGGCTACCTATGCCTAGTACTGTAAAGCCAGTCAAAAACCTGTGATGGCGAAGCTCTTAGGACCAAGGGGAGAACCTCTTACTACTGTTTAGATAAATTGACACACCAAAAAACTTTCCAAATATATTGTGTTTATACTCAGAAACAAATACTTGCTTCCACCTTAAACTGAAGTGAATTCATAGGCCCCCATAAATGAACAACATTCTGGAAATGAAGTATGATTTGAGGCTCAGCCCAAATAAGACATTTACGCCATTACTGTTCGGATCAAGGAACATTTTAGAAGGACTGGGGAAAATAGTACTATGCAAGGGCCAAAAGAACACAGAATTTCATTTTCTAAGCATGACATGGTCATGGCAATCATGAACTCAGAGAAGTTGCATCTCCTTGCACTAGGCATATACAAGTCAGCCTACCTAAATATTAGCTTTAGATGATGTAGGAACTCACAGGTCTTACTCATCACTCACTGCTGAACTATTGGCCACTAATAGACTCTTGGAAAAGAGGAGGCACAGAGCCTATCAGGCTCTAAAGGATAGTTCCAAGCTGATGGTCACACAGATGGTCTTAGTTAAATTTTGTGGGGCACAGAGCAAGAAAAATTATAACAATGGGAAGGCTATCTTCAAAGATGCAAGAGGGACTGGACTGGGAAAAAGGAAATAAGAGAGGGTCTAGGAGAATACATGTAACTGCCAGTAACCAGAATACATGACACAAATATACAAAATAGGGAAATTGGCAAAGGTGTTGTTATTGGTTAATTTCAAAAAAAAAAAAATATAAATCAGTGTACACTCATACATACATACACACACACACAAACACACACACACACACAAACACACTATTCAGAATGCTTTGCCTCAACATATACTCTGACTTTCAGTGAACTGATACAAAACGAAAAATGCTATTAGAAATACTTGTTCCTTGAGCTATTCATAAATATTTCCTCAACTGACCTACTAGTTAGATCCTATTTAAGCGTCTGGTATTGATAACACATGAGGCTCAAGTATAAATTTGAGCTGGAAACATAATTCCCAGGTCATAGTAAAGGTGGTGCACCACGGTATGTAGCAGGGTTAATTTTATAAGACGGATATGTTTAAAAGGATCTAAATATTAGTAAATTGCCCTGTCAAGAGGGGCACCAAGTATATATATGATCATAAATTCTAGCATTGACAATATAGAGTATTTCAAGGAAGGGCCAGTGAGTGATGAGGAAAAACAACACAAAGAAAAGACATCTCCAGGCTCTAGAGCGTGTAAAGTCCATTCCTCCCCTTGGAAATGTGGATGTGGAAGTGTGCCAGAAGACTGAGAGTTCACTTGCATTGGCTACCGAACGAGTGGGGTATAGGCGGGGTGCTCTGCACACAGCGATGTGCGTAGACAGTAGAGAAATAGCATCTTCACAGTTCTCAAAAAAAAAAAAAAAATTGGATGAGCTTCTGAAAGGACATTGAAAGGATCTTGGAAGTATTTCTCTGTTGTGGAAAAAAATTAATGCTATGCTAATATGTTTTTCTCTTTATATATTCATAAAGAAGACATGACTGCAAGCTTATAAACTAAAATCTATTAATGTGCTCCCTTACTTTCTTTGTGGACTTTTATACTGTATACATGAACATGACGCCATATGTGCTTTGTAGCTGGGCTAGTTCATATTACAAATTTTAACTTCTTGAAGAAATATCTATTAATACAAAAGTAAAAAAATTTTAAAGAATTATCCCCAGTACAGTATTCCGGCACGCATCAGCACTTCCAACGACAGCAGAGTAATACTGGCAACACCAGTAACATCAAGTGTAATGACTGAAGGAAGGAAGATGATAGAGACTCAGCAATAATACAGCCCAAGACCTAAGCTCAGGAGATCTTTTTTCTGACCCATAAACTTGGGCAGCAATCCCTGTAAGTGGCAATTTCTTATCTGGGAAGGGAAACTGTGTATACATTATCAATAGGCTTATATGCAATCCATTGAACTATACAGTGAAATAACAGTCAAAGAAAATAAAAATGCAGTACATATTTTCTAACACATAAGAACCGAATTATTCATGATCCATTTTTCATAACTTAGAGGCAGTTGAAGTTTGAAGAGAGAGAAAATAACCCAACAACCAGATTCAGAAGGCATGTCCAAGCTCTTTCTCCCTCTCAGAATAACATCGTCTCAGAATCATTTGAACTCTAATTCCCCCATCAATACAAAGGATGACCTTGTCAGTTTCAGTGGAGCCACAGTTGTGGAGAAGGGCCTAACTGGCCTCACACAGATTCCTCCCTAAACCAGAAGTGGGATATTCAATAAGCCAAGGCTGAGAGAGCAAAAGATTGTTTATCCTGAAAGATAATAGTTAGAAATTTTTCAAATCAAAGACTAGGCACAAGAACACACAGAGAGAATATGTGTGAATCAGTTGTCCTGTGAAAAACAGTATGTGAACAATTTTATAAATAAAATATTGTCTAAACATGCTTCTACAGGCAGCAGGGTTCCTTTGATGGGCACTTTTAAAGGTGAGGAAACAGGGTCACTGTGACAGTTGTGCAAAGTCACAAAGTTACCAAGATTCAGAGTGAAATTCAAATTCATATGTCCATTCAATCCACATGAGCTTCTAGTTCCTGCATGCTCAGGCTTGAAATTATCCTGTATGAGAAAGCATCACTATTGGGGGGAGGATAAAAATAAGGAGACACACTCGTACAAAGGGGAGAAGATGAATGAGACAAGGGAGAGAAAAAAGAGATGGGGATGGGGCAAGCAAACATTTCTTAAGATGCACAAACAATAAAATCTCTTCCTAAAATACAAAAGGCAAATCAAGTTGATTTTTCTTTAGAAATTCTTTCTCTACTAAAAAGCTACTTTTTAATGCCCTAGAATGTTTAAGACCTTGACTAAAATAATCAGAAAAGGCTAAACTTCTGTGCAGAGGCAGTGTACTTACACACGGAGAACAGAATTTGTTTTCATGTTCTTCAGAACTTTATTCTCAAAAGAACAGTCTTATTTCTACAGCCTATTATTCATGCTGGCTTGGCTGGGCCTTGTTTTTCTCTTCATGGTCCCAGCGGTAAAATGTTGCTTTCAGCGTGCATCTCTGAATAGACCCATAGACACCACTGACCTTGGTGGATGAAGCCTCTGCCGCAGATGGATTGATTTCCATATCGGAATTACCCTCAGGATTTTAGCAGAATGTGGAGTGGTGATAATACGTTACCTCTCAGCAACCTTTTCAATCTGGGATGCCCTCGCTCTGTAATCTCTGCCTTCTTCGCTTTAAGCATGGTAGATGCTCTGAGCCTCTCCCAAGCACAGTGGTTTCTTCTCAGTCTCCAGTTATTTTGAGACTTTGGGTTAGTTAAGGTTTTTCATTCTTTCTTTGTTTCTTTCTTTGTTTGTTTCTTTCTTTCTTATTTCTTCTTCTATTTTTGAACATTTGACCCAGCCTACCTCTCCAAAAATTTCTGTAGTTTATGTAGTGTTTCTAACAACATAACTATTTCGACTTCAAACTGGCATACATCTGCAGGTTTAAAGCCACGTTTATTTTGATACTATCTATCTATGGGTCTGCAGGACTGATGATCTCTGGCCACAGTGAATGAGTCAAGAAAAGCACTCAAAATAGAGTACATATTAGTGTACTTACCTTAAAGAAATGATAAAACTCCATGATGACAGATATGCTAAACAGCCTGAGTTGATCACCTCCCAATATATGCCTGAATCAAAACATCACCTTGTACTTCATAAATATGGATAAATATGTTGTGTCAGTCCCCCAAAACTGTGCAAAACCTGGCCATGCCATTTTATTCCAGGTTCTTTGGTCATAATTCTGCAGGCTAAACAGGTGTGGAGTTTGTGTCCTCTTTCCTTTTGATGTGGGGCCCAGAAAGATGTGAGCCTCTGAGAGCCAGCAGCATCCTCTCAGCATGTATTATGTGATAATTTAAGAAATGCAGACAGTGGCTTCTCTGAACATGGAAGAGTGTCAAACTCTGGTGGTGTTGAGTGTCTGGCAATATTACTCTGCACCCTATTATGAGGAGGGGTTTAACGGGCAGCCACGCTTGGTTCTGCACTTGGGATTTGATTTTCCACAGGCACTGTTCTGAAGTTATTAATCAGTTTATCTTCAAAGCTGAGCTTCATAGGTAAAGCTGACTGGGATAATGGATCATGCACCATGAGCTTTAGTTAGGGGTTTTGCCCAGTTCAAACCCCTACTACATCCTTATTTTCCTGAAATATATTCTTCATAGCCTACGTCATGCTTTCTGGGCCTTGGATCTCACTCAGCTTCCTGCTGTCTTTTATTATGCAGCTTTTTTGTTAGTAGAAGTAACCCTTTACCAAGATCTGAGATGGGGCATTCTCTGTGATGGGCAGCAAGGGGACAGCTACAATCCAACTCCACCAGCAAATCCCTAGAAGGGTTATGAATACTCAAATGCAGGGTAGGATTGATATCTGGTAGAAACTTAGAACAGAGCCAAGTGATGGCTATTTCTGCCACAGGACATGAGCCTCAAATGTGTTCAGAAGATAATTGACTCAGTAGGATTAGTGGAACAGACGTGATGTTTGCAGTAAGAGTGAAGGTTGCCAAGCCCGGGGCTATCCTTTTACCGTGGGTTTGGACCACAGGACACTGGGAAACAGGAGCTAACTTTCCTTCCTCTAAGGGACGAGTCTTACAAAGTATGTTGTTGGCCCTGCTCATTATCCATATTTTTTCAGCGATGAGAGGTATTGATTTCTCTTTCTTTATCAAGAGACTTTGGTTGTATTTTCTGCTACAGGTGTATGAACACTCTGTTCAGTCACGGGTCAGCTGACACAGTCTAGTGTCTGGACTTGCTGTTTTTCTCAACACTCCTTATGAAGGTGGGTCCTTTATTCCCATATCAACCACTGCCTGTTTTTCACAGCTCCTTCATGCTGCTGTTTGGCCAGTTTTGCTGAGCCCAAGGGGTAGATAGACATCAGGTGCTCTCTTAATCCCCCAAGGCACAGCTGAGACCAGGGTTTTGAAAGGTTCCGAGCACCTAGGGAGTTATACTACACAATAAAACAAAAATAAACAAATAGCATAGCTAGATTGTAGACACTGTTTTCCTCAGGCCCCACACTTTTATATAGAATCTCCCTGCTGGGGTCTCGCTCAGTCCTGGGAATGCCACCATGTTCAAGGAGCCAGATAAGACACTGCTTAGTAGATGAAACTGTTTTGGTCCCCAGTAACCTCTCAGAATCTGCAGCTCCACTTTCCTGAAGCCCTTGGAAAAGAAAATTCCTCTGTCACATCAACTTCTGAGCATGGATTTAAAAAAAAATCTGACTACATTAATAGTGTTCTAAATAACTTTGGTTGTCAACTTGACAAAGCCTGGAGTCATCTGAGAGGAAAAACCCCAGTTGAAGAATTATCAAGCTCAGACTGTTAATTCATGTAGGAGGTCCCAGGCCACTGCTGGTGGCACCATCCCTAGGCAGGGTTTCCTAGGCCATATGATAAAGCTAAGTACGAATGAACCAACAAGTGAGCCAGCAAGGCACAGTTCCTCTGAGGTTTCTGCCTGAGCTCCTGCCCTGACTCCCGTAGTGATGGATTGTGACTGGAAGCATAAGACAAATATATCCTTTAATCCTAGAGGCTGATTCTGGTCAGAGTGTTTTGTCACGGCAACAGAAAGGAAGCTAGAATGATAAGCATCAAAAAATTTAAAATTCAGGACTGTTCAGACAGAGGACACCAAGTGGCACAGCATACATTGAGCTTCGTGTTCATATGGGTAGTCAAGAAAGAGGAGTTTGTTGTTGTTGTTGTTGTTGCTGTTGTTGCTGTTCTCAGCAATTCAGTGCAATAGGAAATTACAGACCAACCTTGCTCAAGAACACAGATATAAAAACTTTGCAAACACATCAGCAAAAGAAATTCCGTTATAGCCATATATACATGTCAGCTAACGAGTGAGTGTTAGGGTGCATAAGGGCACAAGCCTCCCCATTTCAGGGCACACTTTCACAACTTTTCCATATTTTCTTTTGTATTAATAAATCTTTTTTTTGATGTTGTTCTGCTTTAAAAAGTAAAAGAATGAATGAATCCTCCTTTCAAGATCTATTTAAATGTACCTGAATTAAAATTATTACCCTTGAGCTAAATACAGTTTTAAAACATTTTGCCTACAAGTAGAACATTATGATAGGCAGATTTGGGCCCAGGGGTCCCGCTCAAACTAAGGCACCAGCCAAGGACAGTACAGGAGGTAAACTTTAAACCCCTACCCAGATCTAGCCAATGGTCAGAATATTCTCCACAGTTGAGTGGAGAGTGGATTATGACTTTCTCATGTACTCTGGTGCCTCACATTTGACCATGTCCCCTGGAGGGGGAGACCTGGTGGCACTCAGAGGAAGGACAGCAGGTTGCCAAGAAGAGACTTGATACCCTATGAGCATATAGAGGGGGAGGTAATCCCCCTCAGGAACAGTCATAGGGGAGGGGAGTAAGGGGAAAATGGGAGGGAGGGAAGAATGGGAGGATACAAGGGATGGGATAACCATTGAGATGTAACAAGACCAAATTAAAATAAATAAATAAATAAATAAATTATCATCAGGATTCAAAAAAACATTTTGCATATTTAATTTTGAACATTTTTAATACTGCATTTACTAACTTAACTGTGTTATTGGTATTTCTGTTTTCTGTCCATCCTGTTTTGTGTCGTAGCCTTCTGAATGTGTTTAGGTGTGTTTGTTTATTTTGTATGCAAGCATTCATAGCCGCTTTTTATGCTTTCTCCTTTTATTTATTTATTATTCACTTAACATCCCCATCACAGCCCCCTCTCCTCTTCTCCCAGTACTACCTTGACACATCCCTCCCCGACCCCAACCCCCATCCCCTTCTCTGAGGAGAAGGGAAGAACCCCTCGCATGGGTACCAAGCCACCTTGGCACATCAAGTCACAGCAGGACTAAGCACATTCTCTCCCATTGAGGCCAGACAAGGCAGCCAAGTGAGGGGAAAGAGATTCAAAGGCAAGCAACAAGGTCACTGACAGCTCCTCCCTCTGCTTCAATTGTTAAGGGACCCACATGATAACCAAGCTGCACATCTGCTACATATGTGTAGGAGGCCTAAGTCCAGCCCATGCATGCTTTTTGGTTGGTGGTTAAGTCTCTATGAGCCCCAATAGGCCCAGGTTAGTTGGCTCTGTAGTTCTTTTAGTCGTGTCCTTGATCCCTTGAGTTCCTTCAATGTTTCTATCTGACTCTTCCACAAGACTCCCTGAGCTCTGCCTAATGTTTGGATGTAGGTTTCTGCATCTGTTTCCATCAACTGTTCGAAGAATCCTTTCAGAAAACAGTTAATGCTAGGCAGGCTCTTGTCTGCAAGCATAACAGAGTATCATAGTGTCAGTGGTTAACTCTCACCCATGGAATGGGTCTCTAGTTGGACCAGTCATTGGTTGGTCATTCCCTCAATCTCTGCTCCATATTTATCCTTGCACACCTTGTAGGCAGGACAAACTTTGGATCAACTCACAGAAACTGAAACAACAAACCAATACCATGCATGGGCTGGACCTAGGCCCCCTACACATATGTAGCAGATATACAGCCTATCTTTTATGTGAGCATGTGTCTGTATGTGTGTGGGGTGGGGTGTCTCTAACTCTGTTGCCTGCCTTTAGGCCCCTTTCTTGTCTGTCCTCAGAGGATGCACTTAATCTAGCTGCAACTTGATGTGCCTGGGTGGGTTGGTACCCATGGGGGCCTCCTCTTCTCTGAGGAGGAGAGGTGGAGGAAATGAGGGGAGAGAGGTAGAACTGCGAGGAAAGAGGAGGGAGAGGACTGCAATTAGGCTGTAAAGTGAAAAAAATGATGAAAAATTGCAAATGTTTAGTTTTCTAAAGCGTAATAAAAAGTTTGAGTGGAAAATGTTGTGGGTGGGCTGGTGTCGCCCTCCCTCAACTAGAAGTCCTGCTTGGCTACAGGAGGTGACCACTTTTCAGCTCCGTATTCCATGTGACCACCATAGATCCCAGGTATCTGGCTCAGCAATGACCGTCTACTGACTTCCATCCACTCTCCTACCCTCTCCTCCCTGTACCCGATCCCCACCCCCACTCCCCTCTCTACTCCCTCTCCCACCTATTTCTCTCCACTCATCCACTTACATATCTATTTATTTCCTCCCTTTGGCCTTCTCTGTTACTTAGCTTCTTTGGGTCTATAGATTAGAGCATGGTTATTCTGTACGTTACAGCTAATATCCATGCACTTATAAATGAGTACATGCCACATCACAGGTAGACAATTTAAAGCTTTCCCTTTCCTCCTACGAAAGAGTGATGCTCAATCAGTGAAGCTGTGGCTGCTACTCTGGAATTCATGGAGGAAAACCCATCAGTTCTACCTAGCTTGCCAATCAGTCTAGGAACTCTATCTAGAGTTCTAGCTAGTGCACATCTAAGACATAGAAAGGGAAGGTGAGGGAGAGGGGGACAGGTCCTTTGTTTGTATTTGTTGTTACTGGTTTTACGATTCCCTTATATTCCAGATCTGCACCAGGATTTTTACCTCCATGCGGTACTTTGAAGTCTACGGTTACTATTGTCCTGATGCTACCGGTAACTGACCAGTTCATAGGGTAAACACTCTCTGTAGACACATGGCCTATCTGTGTTAAAGGCAAGGTTGCTACCCAAGCTTAATACATGGGGAATCCTGGTTTTTATTCCATCAGCCTCTGGGTCAGAGGTATCAAATGCAGATATTCCCAGAAGACCTTTTATGATCTGTTCAGGCCAGTACAGGGCAACTGTGGCTGATCTTGATATGTGATACTCTAGTTTGTAAGCACAGAAAATTGAAAATTGTTTGCTTGGGAACCACAGTCACCAGAGCAAGAGTTTACCTTGACTCGTTCTTTCTATCTTTCTTTCATTTTTCTTTTTCTTTTTCTTTTTCTTCTTTTCTTTTTTTTTTGTTTCGAGACACGGTTTCTCTGTGTAGCCTTGGCTGCCCTGGACTCAATTTGTAGACCAGGCTGGCCTCGAACTCACAAAAGTCCTCCTACCTTTGCTTCCTGATGCTGGAATTAATTAAAGGCATGTGCCTCTGCCTTTCTCTGGGGTTTGTTGTTGTTGTTTGTTTGTTTGTTGTTTGGGTTTGGGTTTTTTTTTTTTTTTTTTTTTTTTTGGTGTTTGTTTCTTGTTTGGGACAGGGTGGTCACTGCTTAGCCTTGACTTTCCTGACGCACTTTATAGAACAGGCTGGTCTTCAACTCACAGAGAATTGCCTGCCTCTGCCTCCCCGTGTGCTGTATTACAGGCGTGCACCATCACCCACAGCTTGGCCTTCACCATTCATTTGGAAATAACATTTCACAATTTCTAGTTCCAGGGGTTGAAATGTGTGTGTGTGTGTGTGTGTGTGTGAGAGAGAGAGAGAGAGAGAGAGAGAGAGAGAGAGAGAGAGAGAGAGAGAGGGAGAATGAGAATAGTCATAGTTCTCACAGCCCCACTGCTTCCATCAATGTAATATGCATTTTTATATGCACATGCATTTTATAGCTGTGATTTTCAAAGTTGAAAGAATACTACCAACAGTAATATCACCCCTGAAAATTCCTAGAATTGCACATTTCAGCCTCTATTCACCATCCACTAAAACAGAAACTCTGGGTAGTGAAGATCATGAATGCTTCGGAAGAAACTTCCAGGTGCTTTAAGTACACATGTGAATCTGAAACTACTGCTTAAAAGTGTGCAAAGTCCATCCAGATCTACTTTTACTGTGTTTTTTAGAAATTTTGTTGTTCTTGCTCCTATGGTACACTTGACGATCAAGCAGGAACGACTTCCTTAGTGTAAATACATGAAATCTGGGTTTGAGAGCAGCCTACATCCTTTGAGTACAGTAGTGCATCCACACACACCATGTACACACCATGCACAAATGCACATGTGCACATACAGATAATCAAAACAGAATGTTGCCCACTTCTACTCTGAAGAGTCCACATGCTCCATTACAAGCCAACAAGCAAATACTCTACACCAAAATCTGTGAAATACTAACCAATGTGAGGAGCTGTATTCAATTGAATCTATTTGACTTTAGCCAGGAAAGTAATCTTAAGATATACAAATATGGACCTATTGACATTTTTCTACATGTAAACATCCAGTTAGATCAGCACCACTTGTCGAAGATGCTGTCTTTTTTCCATTGTAGGCTTGGGGTCCTTTGTCAAAAATCAAGTGTCCACAGGTGGTGTAGGGTTTTTTCTGGGTCAACCAATTCTATTCCATTGACTCATTATCCATTTCCAGTACTGTGCAGTTTTTATTACTATTGCTCTGTAGTATAGCTTTGAAGTCAGGGTGGAGACACCTCCAGAAGTTCTATTTATTGTACTAGATTATTTTAGCTATTCTTGGTTTTGTTTGTTTGTTTGGTTTTGTTTTTCCATATGAAATTTAGAATTGTTCTTTCAAGATCTGTAAGAATTCTGTTGGTATTTTGATGGGAATTGCATTGAATCTGTAGATTGCTTTTGGTAAGATGGCTTTTATTAATATGTTAATCCTATTGAAGTTCTTGTCACACAGGTATTTGACTTGGTTAGAGTTATACCCAAGACCTTTATATTATTTGTAGCTATTGTGAAGGATGTGGGTTTTCCTAACTTCTTTCTCAGCCATTTGTTGTTTGTATACAGAAGGCTACTAATATTTTTTGGTATGTACTCACTTATAAGTGGATTTAGACATTTAGAACAGGAAAACATACTACAATGCACAGACCCAAAGAAGATAAGGGGGGGGGTTGTTTAAAGCTCACTCAGAAGGAGAAATAGAATAAACAGAGGTAGAGGTTTAGGAGAAGGAAGAAGGTAGGAGAGGCAGCGCAGAGAGAATAAGGGTGAAGATCAGACCTGGGTGGGGGCTGTTGTTGTAGAGAAAGAGAAACTATCGGTGGGGGCATCTCTGTGACAAGCTGGAGACTTACGTCAGAACAGGCCTAGAAGGTTAGGAAGGGGACTCTAGCTGAGACTCCAACTAGCAGGGGCCATGGAGACTGAAGAAACACTCTCTAACTAGAGGATTCTCCTAGTGAATGGAGAACACCAACCCACCCACAGAAACTCTGATCCAAAACTTACCCTGCCTATAAGACATGCAGGGATAAATTTAGAACAGACAGAGCAGAGACTGAGGGAATGTCCAACCAATTCCTGGCCCAACACAAGACCCACCCATGGAGGAAACTAACCTTGACATTTATTAAATATACTCTGCTATGCTTTGCAGACAGAAACCTATCCTCTGAAAGTTGTCCTCTGAGAGGCTCTACCCAGCAGTGGTTCAAAACAGATGCCGAGACTCATAGCCAAACATTGAGGAAAGCACAGGGAGTCTAGTGGGAAAGTGGGGAGAAGGATAAAAGGACCTAGAGATGGCAAGAATTCTGCCACAAGGCCAACAGAGCCAATTAATGAGACCCAAGGGGCCTGTGGAGTCTGATGCACCAACCAAGCACCATGCATGGACTGGAAGTAGGTCCTCTACACAGATGTCCAATGGGCAGCTAAGGCTTCATGTGGGTCCACAAGTAAGGGGAGCATGGGCTGACTCTGACATGGACTTTGCTGCTTGCTTTTTGATCACTTCTCTGGACAGAACTGCATTACCAGGCCACAGAGGAAGAAGAAGAACTCAGAACTGATGTGACTCTATGAGGTGGGGCGAGCAGGGAGCATGAGCTCCTTTTTTCTGAGGAGTAGGGGAGGGGGATATAGGGAAGGGGGAGGGAGGATGAAACTGGTAAGAGAGGAGGTAGGGGACTACAATGAGGATGTAAAGTGAGTAAATAAATAAATTAATAAAAAACAATAAACAAAGTTATGATCCACTGGAGATATGTTATCCCATTTTTTAAAAAAAAGTTACTTGGTACGCCTAAAATTCTGAATGTAAATCAGTCTCCATCACATATTGTCATTATCAACTTAAAACATCTATCTAGACCTAAAAACATCTTAACCTCTAAACAACTAAGCTTCATTGTAAAACTAAACTACCTGGTCTTCAACCCCATCAGAGACTTGAGAAGGAATAAACTTGATTGCCTGAGTATACCAGGAACACAAGTTAGTAGGTTTCCAAATGAGAAGATGACAGAGACAGTTTGCTACCTGAACAGTCACCCAAAAAGCTTCTGTAAGATTGGAGCATCATCTTCAGCCTTCTGATCCAATATATCTGACAGACATACTTGTGAGGCAGGAACTATTGAGGACTTGTTTACCCTGTCTTGTTAGAGTTCGGCCATCAACTCTGCCCACATCCAAGCTTGCCCCTTTCTAGGCAGAATTCTGTCTGGGGTAGAAATGAGGACATTTTCCCCAGTGTTTTGTTTGCCACATTTGATGCCATCTCCACAAGTAGGTTCCTTGATGCTCATCATCCTCTTTGAGGTAGGCCTGTCTCATTGTCAGTGAATCTTTAAAATAATAAAAACATTTTTAAATGCCATACTCTGTGTGTCTCTGAGGTTTTTGAAGACCTTAGCTAACTATTTCACCTTATCTTTCTATAGAATCATATTTATCTGTTGCACCTAAGAGGTATTCATTCAGAATTTTAGATGCACCAAGATAGGAAAGATGTTTTCTTCAAGGCTGTCAAATACAAATAGCCAAAACACTAAGAATGTAACATTTATATAGTTCCTGATGGTATCATGGTTGGTTCTTCTTTCTATAGGTAGTTTATTGTATATATGTGTAACAATATAAATGTATATGTAAAAAATAAAAAAATATTTATTAAAAAAGCTAAAAAAAGAAAAATCTACTTACATATATTTGTAAATAAACTAATTTATACAACGTAAAAAAAGAACTACAGGCAACAATGGGATGCTGAGTAATTATCCAACACCAAGTTTTCAGCCCTGAAAATGTAACAAGTAAGATTATACAGACTGACAGGGTTATATTTATGAAGATATATGCATACACATATACATATATGCATACAATAATAAGCAATGAAAAAATAGGCCATGAAATTGAAAAGGAAGGTTACATGGGAAATATTTGAGGGAAGAAAAGGGAGGAAATGATGTAATGTATTTATTATTTATTATTTTTATTTAAAAAAATAAAAGGAAAAAAGGCTACACACAAAGATGAACTGGCAAGTATTTTTAAAATCTCAAAGTATCATAAAAATGCTTTCAAAATAACCAATGTTTTGATGAGCATTGACTATGAACCATCAGGAGGATGAAAATTAGGGGATGTTTGTTTCTAATGTGACTGGTCACTGTTGTTTTTCAACTTAAGTAGTTTTTTCCTTTGCTACAGTGTTTCTCAGTTTTGGATGCATGATGGAATAACCTGGGACGTATAAGAGACTGATGGCCAAATCTCTCCCCTGGACCAATTGCATCAAAATTCCCGGGGAATGCTTTCTCAGTGGCCCTGCCATTAGCATCCTTCAAAAGCCAGACCAAATGTCCCCTGTCTAAGAACAGGATGGTGACTATTCACATGAAGGCACATCCAGCATCTTTCTTGCCAGCTGGTTTATCTCCTTTGGAGCATGTTTTACAACCCTAATTATGTATTTATTGATTTTTTTGTATGCTTTTGGTCTTGCCTCAATATAGTAGAAAATCCAGAAAATGGAGACCTTGCTCTTCTCATTCAATGCCATGGCCCCAATATCTGGATAGATTTCTGGTCTGATGAATATTTCTTGAATAAATGAATTAAAGAGAAGCATAGGGAGTTGGTAATTAGTCCTCAGGCCTGTCATCACATTCCAAATTTGAGCTCCAGCATTCTGACTCCGGATTCATTGTTGTTGTTGTTGTTTTCTGACTCAGTATCACGGACCAGTTCTGATCTCATTTTCTTCACACGTGTTTAGATGAACAAGGTTAGGAAAGACATACTGTTCCTAATAAGGGCCCTGGGACTTGGTGACTTGGAGTTCACTTTATGTGATATGGCAAGGAGTGGGCGAGGAGTACTGTACAGAGACCAGCTGTGTAAACAGCACCACCTTCCAGTCCAATTTAAATGAAGTCAGTAAATTATGCCTCCAGACCCTAAGCCATTATTTCACTATTATGGAGGAAGAAAAAAGAGTGTTCAAGGAAGTAATTTTCTGCCTAGATTACTCCATTAAGAAAAAAAAAAAAAAAAAGAATAGAAGGGGCCCCTGAGAGAGTATGACACCTGATAGGACTGTGGGAAACACTTTTTCTTTAAAAAAAAAATGGAATTATCAAATGGTGGCTCATTCACCCCCAGTCAGTTCTTCCTATTAGCAATAATGGAGGACCATGAGCTAGAGGGAACTCTCTAGCTTGAGCCCACGGTATTGCCCCAGCAGAGATTCAAAGGGGCAGGCAAGCCTGCAGAAGCAATAAGACCAATAGTAATAACAAGTCAACTTTGTCAGTTCTTCGGAGGCTGCTATATCTTGGGAAGTACTAATGCTATTGTTTTTTGTTTTTTCCTCCCTCCTCACTAGTTTCTGACAATGGAAAAAAAACACAAACACTGTGCTCTTCTGTTGGCATAACATACAACAGGGCAGATTGTCCTCTTTTAACCGCTCACAGTTACAAAACCGCAGCTAGCAAAACGTGGACTGGAGGCTCATCTGAACTCAGGGCTGAATATCCGTGCTTGGCTAGATGTGCGTTAAAGAATGCCTGGAAAGAGCAGAGGGTAATTTAACAACTGCAGTTGTCCCTGGATGGTGCTATCATTCTAGGAACAAAACAAGAATCCTATCTTCTCTGTGAGAGGAATCAGAAGGAATGTCCACTGCGACTTGTGCACCATCTTTCAGTTGCTGAGTGACAGGACTGGGATTCCACCCACGCTTGAACACAATTTGTAATGAACTACAGTACCAGGAAGCCTCTAGAGATGCTCATAATTATGATAAATACCTACTTGTATTGGTATTAATATTAGTAGTTGGTGTCGACAATGAGGGGATGTCTATGGCAACACTACGATAAGGCAAAAACGTATTACATATAGAATCTCATTTAAAACCTTGCAATAAATTAATTCTTACCACAATCCTGTCCAGTAGGAATTATAATTTTCTCCTTGCAGATAAAAGTGCTGAGAGTCAGAAAGTTAAATGGAAGCCAGTAAATAGGCTGTTTAGGTGAGCATGTGTCTTTCATCCTTTCTCTATGGTGTGGTCCTCTATGTGAACTACACCAGAGAATGTCAGGCTTCCCCACAACACCTAGAATATTGAACTCCCATCCTATAAGCCTGCTTTGGCTGCTACTAAGGCATTCTGTGACCTTAGACTGGACCTTCTCTCATTTCTGGTGGGTAGTCTGTCTGGCTTTTCTCTGTCTCCTCTTGATTCATGGCTGAGGGCATTTTCCCAATGCACAAACATACTTGGGCAAAACATACAAAGCCACCATCTGGTAGGCTATCCAGTTGGGCTCTTTCAAATGGGAAATCATCAAGTTTTAAAATTGATGATGAGGGCAAACCTTTGTAGGGACAAAATTCTCAGAGGGACAGAGGGCAAGTCCAGCTCATGAGAAAAAAATAATCTAAACAGACTTACGTTCTGGTTACTATTGTTCCCAGAGAATGGGACAAGGGGCTCATTTCCTTTCCCCATGTACTGTTCACCAGACATTTCAGGGAAAGAAAACCCAGAGCAGAGAACACAGCTACCTGAACTTGAAAAAGAGGTAAAGACCAAATTAAAGCAGGAAGCCTTAGGCATGAATACAAATGGATGATTATCAGCAACTCAGCCTGTGGCAACAAGTAAAAAGGAACACAGAAAAGATCCTCTAACAGTTAAAATAAAAGCTGGGAGGAAAGGTGGGAGGTACACGAGAGGTTGAGTTCAAGGGTTTGGGATTTCTCATAAGGTTCTGAATACAATCACCTTAATAGCAATAGTAGCTAACAGTTCTTGCAGACTAAGTGGGCACAGGAGACTTATCTATGTATGTCATGTCACTGCTGTCACTCAGCCATTGAACTAAGATAATAAAAACTTGCTCAGACCATTTGGCTCATCAGAATAGCAGACAGGATCTAGAGTCTGTCTCTGGCCGTGCCATTCTTTTGCTTTCACCTACAGTGGTGACAGACTGTTTTGTTGGGGCAGGAGTAAGAGCAGGGTTTTTGATGAGTTGCATTCCAGACTTCCAGACAGAATGCCTGTCTATAAGGGGTTAAAGGGAGAGGTCATGCGATGCTGGTTCCTTCTACTTCTTTTCTCAGGTGCTGTCTGGACTGAGTTTCTGATCCACCTTTGTTAACTGTAGTCATCCTTTCCCATTGTGTGTGACACCTGTTTCTTCCCCTACATTCAAACCTATTTGATTTTTTTCATGATTATTGGTGGATCACTATTCTTTTTTTTCTTTTTTTCTTTTTCTTTTTCTTTTTTTAGAATGAGCATTCTTATATTGTGGGGAAACAGTCAAACACAGGTAATGACATACTCTATGAAATTTAAGAAAAGGTGAGCTGAGACCAAGGCCTGCCTGCAGGTAGCTGGAACCACAGCTCAGGGGAGAATCAGGCAATAAGTGTGGGTGGCCATCTTGACCTAGAAGAATGCACTCAGAAGACTTGTAAAGAATAATCAATCCATCCCTACACACCTGGGTTGGATGGACTATTCTTTACAAGTCTTCTGAGTGCATTATGCTAGGTCAAGTCCAGCCCCAGGTACTGAGTTCCTACAGGGATGTAAAGATAGAAAAGACATTGTAGGATACCTTGCAGTGAAGAAAGTTTGTAGATAAGCCTTCTATATACAGTGAGAAAAATATGGTGAGGAGACTACATGAAGAGGCCAAAGTGTGTCTAGAACAGTAGGCTTCCTTTAAGCGGCTGACACTGCAGATGAGAGTTATTCAACTTGTCCTAGGACATACATACGGAGTGCCTATAATTCTACCCCAATTCTGATTCCCCAATTCTTATATCAGTGAAAATCCCCCAAGGCACTGGTAGGAAAAGCAGTGGATAGCCTCACTGCTCCAGAGTCTTTTACAGTGGTTTAGATTGCATCAAGAAGTTTATTTCAAGCAGCCTAAGGTACAGTGTGCAGCCAATGAATAGTAATAGACAAATCCACATATACAAGATGCAATGGAGAGAAACAAATGGACACTTATTAGCTACTTGATTTGGGCAGTTATTTCTCCAGTGTAGCAATTGCACAAGGAGCACTGAGGGGGAAAACATTTACTTTCCTAAAACCACAGAAATAATTGAAATGGAGAGAACATGCAAGGTGGGCTGTCTGAATTTGACCTCTGAGATTTGATTTTACAAAACTGAGTCTTCATATTATATAATGTCTTTTGTCCGCCTGAGAGGCCACTTACTACCCATGTCCACCTGCATGGCTATTCCCATTCCTGATACTTTACTAGAATATGTTACAAACACAGTGGTTAAAAGATGGTGGCCTCCCAAGAAGAGCCTTGATACCCTATGAGCATATACAGGGGGAGGAAGTCCCTCTCAGTCACAGTCATAGGGGAGGAGAGTAAGGGGAAAATGGGAGGGAGGGAGGAATGGGAGGATACAAGGGAGGGGGTAACCACTGAGATGTAATATGAATTAATTAATAAAATTTTAAAAAGATGGTGGCCTTTTGTATTTTTCTTGTATCAAGCTATCTATAAGAGATAAATCACAACTCCTAAAATCCCCTTATTTTAACTTTGTAGATGTCCCCATGTTACACAGAAACCAGAGCAAAACAAGTCTGCTACCCACTAAAGTTTACATAAAATATAAATTAATATTTATTGAGATTGTAGTTATTTGCCTAACTGAGCACCAAATACTGTGGGACATATGTCATCTCATCTCACATTCACATCAAGCTTAAGGAGAGAAACATTAGGAAGAAGAGGAAGAGGAGGAAGAGAAGAGAAGAGGAGAGGGGAGAGAGAGAGAGAGAGAGAGAGAGAGAGAGAGAGAGAGAGAGAGAGAGAGAGAGAGAGATTCAAATTAATATTCAATTCAATGGGAATCCATTGAAGGTCAGAACAAATTAAAAATTGTCCCCTTTCAGGATATGCTGCATGTCTTGGTCATCAATTGGGGACTGTTTAGGTTGCCACTATATTTGTCTGTTGTGGGCCGTGCTGCCATGAAGTTCATGAGCAGGCTTTTGTTTGGCTCTGTGTCTTCCTTTTGTTAGCCAAAGTATACCTAGGAGTGAAATGTTTGGGCTTGGTGTTAACTGTCTCTTTAGCTTATCTAGCAAAGTCCAAAATTCTATGGCTGTGCCATTTTGTATTCTAGTCATCAATATGTCATGTTTCCAATTTCTTTTGTTTTTAAGATTTATTTATTATGTATACGGTGTTGTACCTGCATTGTGAGCTTGCACACCAGAAGAGGGCACCAGATCTCAGTATAGGTGGTTGTGAGCCACCATGTGATTGTTGGGAATTGAACTCAGGACCTTGGGAAGAACAGACAGGGCTCTTAACCACTGAGCCATCTCCCCAGCCCCTCTAATTTCTTTTCATCATCTACCTACTTCAACACTGATACATTTTGATCATATTTACACTAAGCAAAAATGCCAGATACAGGATCACATATCACATGTGATTCAATTTACGTTAAATATTCAAACTAGGCAGATCCATAGAGACAGAAAGCAGATTAGTGGTGGCTTAGGGCTTCAGGAGATGGGCGAAGGTGGGATGACTGATTAATTATCCTTGTAGGGTGATAAATTAGGAATGAAATCTAAGTAATGGATTTAGTAGTGATTGTTGCCAAACATCATCAATGCATTCACTGCTGTTGACTAATGTGCTTTAAGATGGTTAGGCTACTAAATCTTATATTGTATGTACTTTACTAAGGTAAAAAACTAAAGATTCCTAACAATTGCATGGGAAGTTAGTTAAGAAGGATGTGAGAAGTCTGGGGAGATGGCCGCAGCAGTCTAGGTGACAGGAAGGAAGGCGGAAAGCCAGAAGAGGTGGCCTCTTCACTAGGACAGGCGGATACTTCCTTGTTTTTTAACATAGCCTCGTCTTCTGTTTCACCCATAAATTTACTCACTGTTTCATGTTAGGGCAACTTCTTTTTCTGTCTCCCATAAATTGAATCCTCATACCCACTGATTCATCGCTAGGTCTCTCCTCCCACTGAGTCCTCTGTCATCCCAGAAGCATCTATGTCTTGTTACATTTGTTAAATAAATAAAATAAATCAGAAGCATCGGAGAGCTTAAGGCTATGTGTGCAAGCCTGCTGTGCAGCTCTTCTCATTACATCCTTCCTCCCCATTTCCCGATCCCAGTCAAGTTAGGGTCCTGGACCACATGTAAGAAAGAAGGCCCTAAAATCAATATGGTGTTTAACGGGAGAGCACTGATGCATGGCCAGCTCCGAAGCAATCTGCTGACTCGCTACCATCAGGAGGGCATCTGGGCCAGCTGCTACTGCTCTAGCGTGGAGGGAAGCCCCAGAAAGACAAATTGCTGTCATCAATTCCCAAGAAGAAAGACTTGTGGCCTACCTCCTGCAATCAGTAGGAGAGAGAGAAAGAAGGGCGCCCTGGTCGCTCTGTCTCCCTGCTATGGTAATGAGGACCGCTCCTGACACTGGATGACAGTGGACTTGAAAGCAAGTTGGAAATCACCCCATGTTTCCTGTTAGCAGTCTGACTTTGTGTGTAGCAAGGTCAGCACAGGCCAGGCCTGTTGGTGTGACTTTGCAGAGAAGGTGCTCTGATCCCATTAATATGGGCCCTGCCTCCTTCAACCCTGGCACAAACAAGCATGCTGTCACCCACTGCACAGCACAGAGCAGGTGCAAAAGGGAAAGCTCCGGGAGCCACAAAAACTCAACATAACCAGGCAAACATCACTCACTACGTTCTCTTTTCAGCCTCAGCCTTGCATGCCAGTTACAGGGACCCTGGTGCTTGGCATCATTACATCTCATTATGGAAAGAGCCATTTTAGTAGGCGTCTCTCAATAGGGAACCATGCAACAAGGAGAGTAGACTGATGATCTCTGAGGCTACACAAATCCGCTATTAAATACTGCTTCTCCCCCCCCCCCCCCCGCCTCCTAGTGGAGTAGCCTCAAGAAGGCTGTCTAGTTCCTAAAGCCTTAGGCTTTTTATCTGGAAAGTGGATGTGAGGCGTATGCTTCATGCAGCTCCTGGGAACATGTGTGATACCTGTATGTCAGGGGTTAACAGTGCTTAAGACAGCAAATGTTATTTAATAACTTTCGGTGACTTCTATTGGGTTCACTGTTTCACCCAAAAGCAGAGGATTGCATTGCTATAAGGAACTCTCCCCAAGATGAAGGTGTCAATGTCAACCACTCTAATGACTGGCTGATGTTGTTTTCAATGTTTGCCCTGCCTCAGATCCCACATTTGGTAGATAGAGACCACAGGTCCTGGCCCCAATCTGCACAATACCATAGCAGTTCAAATTCCTCCATGAGCCCTGGGAAATGACAGAATGCCCTGGAGAGAAGCTCAGAGCCTGTTGTTTTGGATTCCTCCCAGCCCGAACTCCTTCCATTGTGATCAATTGCACCTGTTTCTAGCCAATAGGGAGGAGCGATTCCCAGCAGACTGCTTCAGAGAGCATGCTTAGCAAGATGTTCTGTTTTAATAACTTACAGCCTGGGGAATCCAGGATGATTTGAGTTAGAATATCAATGTATGGGTGATTCACAGTGGGCAGTTCAGGTAGAAGGAAGTTGGGGGCTATTTGATTAAAGGCTTCCCAGGAAACATCCTGCAAGTAAAATGGTTGACCTAAAGAATGATTATGCCAACTAGAATCATAAGAAGCCTCAACAAGAAATATGGAAATGTCCACCATCAGTAGCATGGTTAATAGATTATTGAATTGCATTCATATACAGTTCAAAAATTACTTTGCTATAAAAATATCTAACGACGCATCTTAAGGAAGGAACTGATTTTTTGGTTCACTTTGAAAGTCCAGACTATCATGACTGGATGGTATGGTGGCAGGAACCCAAGGCAGCTGATGACATTGTTGCAGCCTACAGGGTTTCACCCAAGAGAAGGAGATCAGAGTAAGATATTTATAAATTTTAGGTTTTTAACTGAGCTCCCAGACCTAGCCAAGGGCACATACTCCTGTGATTACAAGTGTAAAGAGGCAGACCACAAGTCCATAAGTAGGTTGACTATGAAGGAAAAAAAACACAAGTTGGCACTTTCTGCTAAGGCAAATGTGGTGGCTGTTGACAAGCATAAAAGGATATGAACTTTATATGAAATTGGGACATAGCTGTGTTACCATGGTGTCACTATGTGATCAGGGAAAGGAGAAGAAAGCCTTGCTGTTAAAAAACAAAACAATGGAGAGTTCGTTATGACTCCCAGAAAGTGGGGCCTGAGGGTCAGGCTCACCTCAGTTTTAGTCTGAAGTAGGGTCAGAATTTAGCAAATATATTTTTTCTCACATCAGCATGGCATCTGCAAGCACGAAGCCGAGAGAGAGATGAATGCTTGGACTCAACGTTCTGTTCAGTGCTGGTCCGCAGACCACCCTCATTCAGGGTAGGCCTTTCTTCTCAGTTAAACCTTTCTTGAAATATTACTTCTTGAAATATCACAGATATAACCAGGGATGTGCTTTTGTGGTGATCCTAAGTCCAGTTTAGTTGACAATGGAGTTTAACCATCACAGAAGCCAAAACAGTCCATGGAATTGAAAGGCAAATTCTATTTGCTAATGCGAGTTGTGATTACACATGTATTTGGTTTTGATTTTGTGAAGCTTCTTCGGGTTTACGGCTCATCTACTTTTCTATGGATATGTCATTTTCCCAATAATAAAGAGCTGGGCTAGGGATGTAATTGACCTAGAATTTACAAGGCTTGGCTTCCATCCCTATCGGGGGTGGGGGGGTGGGGGGATAAAAAGCAAACAGTCTGAGGAAGAAGAGAAGCAGGGGGAAGCCTAAAAAGATTAGGAGGAAGAGATGTTCCTGGTTTCAAATCTCCAGGAAGCATCCACAGATTCTGGGTCTGTGGCATCAGCAGACATGAGTGATGGTGGCTCCGGGTCAGGTATGGACTACTCCACTGTTCCACTCTGCGGGGGTTTTATGGAAACAAAGCATGCAGCAGCATCCTTCCAAGAGAATCTGGGCACCAGCTGCAGGAGCTGAGTGAGTCTGCCAGAAGAGCCCACCTGTGCAGATCCACCTCTTTTGAAGATTCCCAGGAAGTGCTTAGCACGAGTTTGATGACACTGACCTTCCTACACATAAGGTTCATGTACACAGGAAGAAAATCACAGCTTTAGGAAGTGACCAGGAGTCTGCTTTTATTTACCCTGAGTCTAGTGATGATGCCTAATGCTGATTCGGAGTATGTTGTAAAGACGTCATCCAGAAATTGATGTAGCAATCAGTCATTCATCTTCCCTATAATCAGATTTAAGGCATAGGCACAATAGAGTCATTTCAAGTTTAATATGACGAAGTGAATAGTAGGAATTTCCAAGCTACACACCCATCTTTATTTTTGCTTCTGGGAGAAAAGTATTAAAAACAAAATGTCCTGCTCCTCACAAGCAATCTTAATAAATAATAGAGTAAAAGGTTACTCACCTTGACAACACTATTTATTGAACAGACCTGTTGTTAGGTATCAAGCAATCGGTGTTTGCAAAATCTGGTAACTCCTAGTTTGCTGAGAACTGAGACTATGATACTGTAAGTATCACTACAATGAAATATTCATATACTATTTTTATCCCCCAATCTCCTTTTTTGGACATCCCTGGTAATTATAATTCATTATGATTAATTTCCATGAATAGAATTAAGTATATATACCAGTTTGGGTCTATATAAGACCGATAAATTACGCTTATTAACTTTTTCACTTTTTAGAAAATACAAATTTCACTGCCAGAGTTTCATTCTAGTTTTCTATTCCTTTGTTTTATTCCACTCATTTATTTGTATTTGCATTGCAAAGTTATCTGGGCAAAGGTCAGGAGACTTGTTGACCTTAGTGTTGAGCTTTGCACTAAGTGAGCACGTCGGGTTCAGGGTGGTATACAGTTCTTCAGAAGACAGACGTGACAGTCTTGAGCTTAGCCAGGCTCAGGAAATGGCCCCTGCCCCATGCAGCCGCCTCCATTTCTCTAAACCAACTGAAATCAGACTTCACATTTGAATCACATCTACCTGAATTACCTCCAATCTAAGGTGGCTTTGAAATTTTTCATATTAATGGATTTGAATATAAAAAGTAATAAGAGAAATCTACAGAGCTATATAAAGTTAAAGTTTTATGCGTGTGAACCTGGAAGTATTAGAAATGTCTTTCACGGCAGTGTGTAATCGTGGAAGAATGGTTTAAGAAGATCTATGATGTGGCTGGCTTGCTGGGGCCGGATGGTCTGATAACACAGCCAGTTATTTCAAGGGCATGAGAAGAAGTCAAAGGCAGGGTGAGTATTTCAGCTGACAAAAAAAAAAAAAAAAAAAAAAAAGGTCAGAAGGCAGGGGCCGGCAAGCTCCTCCTCATTTACCCCTTGTAGGATCCTTGGAATCCTGTACCACTCTTCCCGTGAGTGTCTGACTGTTTTCTCAAAACCCACAGATTTTAATCCCTACTTGAGATCCTCCAAGCAGCCTGCTTCAATTACACAGAGTGTGTGAAGTTTTACTTATCTGCTTACTTACTTATTTAAGACAGGTTCTGTGCACTCCAAGCTGACTTGAAACCTGTTCTTATAGACCTTGAACTCACGAAGATCCACCTGCCCCTGTCTTCTTAGACCTAGGCTTTAAAGCATGGCCAACTGCACCCATTCCTTTTCAAAATTTATTTTGAATGTTTGTCTATATATATATATATTTGCATCATGTGCAGGCTTGATGTCTATGGTATAGCGCTCTTTCTTTTAAACTCTACTTTGTTTGGGGAGTTTAGGCCTCAACCTCCCTTCCACCTTCCCAACCTTACATAGGAGAGAGATGGTTAGTGGGGAGTGGGGGCCCCTTTACTTCTCCCAGCTGTTTAAGGTCAATTGCGTTCTTTTGGGCTAGCCTGGTCTCTTTCAACAGCAGACACAGCCAGCTGCTGGTCCCCGAAGAAATTTTCTCTGTCTGTCTGCTCCAAACCGCCACACCATCTATCTCTGGTCTTTTTTAACTGTCACACGCCAACACTGAACACCACACCACGCTCTCTCTGAGCTCCCTTTTATAACCTCAGAGTCCTAGGCCACGCCCCTCTCTGTGCTGCAGAAGGAAAGCCTAACCAGCTGGCAAAAGCCGAGTTCCTCATGAGACAATTAACAAGCATGGGCAAACTGAAGCTCAGATTAAAACCCCACACCTGAGATTAAAACAAAAGCATAGTTACATTACACAACGGAGTTTACAAAGAAACCAAAACTTCCATTACACTATGGAGGTCAGACGAGGGTGTTGGATTCCCTGGAATATTGGAGTGAGAGATACGAGTGGGCTAGTGTGCTAAAGTGAAGTGCTCTTGACTATCTCACCAGCCCCTGGAAGGGGAATTGTAAGAGAAAAGTAATAAAGGTAAAAATCGTCATAGTTAAAGTGTTTCTGGGGTTAAATATAAAATAGAGTTCTGAGCTCCCTACCATCCAAGACAAAGAAGAAAGCAGGATGCGAAGCCATTCCGATTATGTAAATGTTTCCAAACAGTGGCTTGATTTCTGCCTAAAACTTCTTTGGACACTGAGAAAGGTGCATTTTCATACAATGAAGGTCAATAGGACCTGCTAGATGTTGCTGCAAACGCAGAAGCTATGTTCAGTTTTTTAAACTTTTAGAAAGAGGTTCAGTTATCACTGGAAGCATCGGCCACCGTCTAGTTCAGCAACAGCAGCCACGGTGAAGCCCAGAACCATTTGTTTCAGGTTTATGATAAGAGCTCTGAAAGGGAGACCTCCTCCCCCACCTATGACCACAGCCTATCAGGTCTTGTCTGGAGAGCCTGCTTCCCCTTCCTCTGTGTGCTGCCGGGCCTCACACCAAGGGGAAGTGATCATATCTGGGGCACCAGAGTTCATGCCAGGCGCAGTCCCGGCTCTCCCCACAACAGTGAAGAATGAGCTCTCCATTGGCTAGATCTGAACAGGGAGTCTAGGTTTAACTGTATGCATTGCGCTTGGTTGGTGCAACAGTTTGTACAGGCCTCCCTGGGTCCAGATCTGCCAGCCTTGATGGTCTCCTTATGGGGCTCCTGAATCCTCTGGGCCTTTTCATCTCCCCATTCTTCCATTCTTTGCCCAGAGGTCTAGGGGAGGGGAATAGGGCAGAAGAGGGAGGGAGGGTAGGAAGGGGAACCGGAGGATACAAACAAAGGAACCGGAAGATACAAACAAGGGGATAACAATCTGGATGTAATCTGAATAAATTATAATTAAAAAAAAAAAGAAAGAAAGAAAGGAAGAAAAAAAAGAACTCTGGGAAGGGCTCTATCTCCTGCGACTTTCCGGGGACTGGTCCTTCAGGTCAGGGTCTGCCTAGATGACCTTCCACTGTCCGACGATGGGCAAAGCAACATGAGGATTAGAAACCCACCGGTGCCTTGCAAAACCAAATGAACATCAGAACCCAGGATCACTTTTCCTCCTAGGGACTAACTCAGAAACACTGGAGATAGCAGTATTCACCAATGCCTTGTTTCCCTTTTGTCTCGTTTGGCTTAAGTGTTTTTTTAAAAACTGAGTCCTCTGGTGGTGAATCCAAAGCCAAGAGCGTGGGTCTGCATTAGAAAGCACGTCCTGGGCATGTGGCGAAAGGGAGAAGTCTGGGACCCCTGAAGGCTGTCTGCAGTGCGGGTCATCTAATACGAAAGACAAGAGTGAAGCCAAAGAGCCGTGCATGGGACTTGGAAATTGGAACTTAACACGTGGAGAGAGGAGAACAAGAGTCCAGGCTGTGAGCCCACTACCCTGGCATGCCCACCGCCTGCATCCCTGGTGCTCACATACTCCCCGCAAGGCACATGGGCCCTTTGCAGCCATTCTTCTCACATGGCAATGCCTGTCTGCTCTGGCAAATTTTGATAAATGCAATGCCAAGTTGAGCAGTGTGCAACCACCGCAAGCAGTATTAATCAAAGAAGGGACTAGGAGATCTCTCGGGTACTTTTGTAGCGAGAGAAAAATAATCACACGTCTGATTTCTTCAAATGAGCACATTCATGGGTTCTTTTTTTTTTTTTTTTCCTTCCTAACCTAACATTCATGCTGCCCACAGACCAATAGTCGGGCGAGTATCCATCAGGCCCTATGTAAAAAGCCGTCCCCTGGAGGCCTAATTCTGATTTGTACTCTCTCCAGGTCCTGAAACACTAAATAAGTTAAAGCTGAAGGCTTTTAATGAAAACATTAGGCTTCCTGGCTTAGCTTTTAATTGTGCAACACAAACGTGCGCGCGCGCGTGCGCACACACACACACACACACACACACACACACACACACACACACACCACCTCCTAAGCTGTTTATCGGAATTACAAACGCTCTGCCTAAATGTCAAGCTATGCCACAGAGAAATGTGAACAGCTCAGTTTATTAATGGCAAGTAGGAAGGTTGGCCCCATCACTCACAGCAATGAGGCCTCCAGCTTGCTCTGGGGCCCTCGGCGTCTAACAGAGTGATGTGGTCTCAGCACTGGCTGAGAGCAGGGTAAAAACCCAAGGCAAAGGGAGAGACTGACAAAACCCCTGTGCAGGCTTAGGGTCATCAGCAAGCAGACAGACCAGAGCTCCTGTGCAGAGCGGCTCAGATGCTCTTCAAGGTCACCTCCTTTGGGTCTGCATGCTGGACTTGTGTGCTGAGCAGTGTCTCAGTCTGTTTTGTCTCCTCAGGGAAGACCTATCTGCCATCTGCCCTGTGGGGGTGCGGTGAGGCTGGGCTAGGAAATATTGCTTTATATTCTCTAGGGAAATGTTTAACATATAGAAGATTTTTCAAAACAGTGATAATAAGTTTAGGAGAGAAATTGAAGTATAGGATGTGGTCAAATATTTAATTCCTTCCATTTTCAAATTTAGCCAAAACACTTATCATGAAGACTCCATCCAGACGAAGACCTTTGAAGTACATGAAATGACACAATTAATAATTGATGGCCGACTCAGATGGGGCCTACTATGATGTCCACCCACATACTCATAACTCGTACTCCCAGATCAGTGAAAATTTCCTTAAATCAAAGGTACAAATCATTCCCTGCTGTCATGTCATCAATAAAACAAAATGCCAAAAAGAAAAAGCTAGAGAGAAAGAAAAAAGCTGGAAAGAAAGGAAAAGGCTGACTGCCAGCAATGAGTGTAATGGTAGTATGCTGGACCCTGTGCACCCGAGACGTCTTCCCTCTGCATAAAAACAGCCAAATTAAACCTGTTGAAATAAATAGCTCTAGGTCAACAAAGATCTATAACCCCAGTGGGCAAATTGGTGCCCTTAAATTCGTTAATATGTTCATCAAGGGGACAGAGTGACCATTACTATAAAAACAAGTGGCTGGTTAAAGTTGGGCGTTTCGTTTTTCCTTTAGAAATTGTTCAAAGTAGAACCGAATCTTCTTGATCTGCAACTGACTGACCCAGAAGCTTTGCTGTATATGTGTCTACCGACATGCCTCCCTGTGACTTCCAGAGGGTGGGGAGCCACTTCCTGCAAGGAAAATGAGATGCCTGGCTGCTACCAGCAAATCCTCTGCAGCAGCCAAATATGTCTTCTCCGAGAAAGTAGATTGGTTTTGAGATGGAAAACAGAAAGGGACTAATGTGTGTATACAAAGTCTCTAATATCTGCTTTGTGACCTGGAATTGATTTTTCTTCACTGATAGGAGGCAGAGACTGGAAAGGGGACTGGAAGCTTGGGGTGTCAGCTAGCCTAGAGCACATAGCACACTCTAGACAAAGAAAGAGAGACCCTGATTCAAAATAAGGTGGAAGAAGAGAACCAAACCCCAGGAAAATTAAAAGTTGTCCTTTGACTCTATTTTGCATGCAGTGGCACATGCATACCTTCTAGCGTCTCCTCTTTTTCTCTTGTTCTTTCTCTCTCACACACACAATCACAGACATGCAGACACACATACATACACACAATAAAAGGTGTATAAACAATGAGTGGCAAAAATTAAGACTTGAACCTACTTCTGTTCACTCCACAGCTAGTTGACAAAATATTAATTTCACTGGAACCTCACATGCTGTGTGCCCTTGGAACATAAAATGTCACTTGAGGTGGGACTCAGAAAATGTTTCTCATCACTGCTGTAATGGGAGCACTCACTTCTGAGCCCAACTCGGTCCAAGGTATGTGTTTGATTAATACCTGATAAGGAGCTAATGCCAAAGACCCCTGATGTTCAGAACTGCCACCCTCAACCTCTTTTTCCCTTTGCCTCTACTCCTGACAACAGGTTAAATCTTCTTCTTACTTTGTGATTTTTAAGCTTTGTTTTTCCCTCTGCCTTGAAGACCTCCCACTTGTGAAAGGGGAATTCTCCACCCTGGTTTCCAGCATCACTCACTGTACAACCTCTTCCAAGCACCTCCATCTGTGTGCCAGGAGTCTTGATCTTCTGTGATCCCTAATCAAGATCTCTGAGCCCCATTCTACAAGAGGAAGAGGGAGATACTCAGACTAGATGAAGGATCTATGTCCTACTCAGAACCAGTGAAACTACCACGCATTTGGTACAAGTTTCTGCTGGGCAAAAAAATCCGTTTCATTTGTTTGTTTATAGAAGAGATGAAGTTAATAAAGCACTTCAATGCCTAAACTGTTTGGTTTTCATAAAGGTAAAACAGTACACCATTTACCAGTTAACTGAGGTGGGTATATACTGCTCTCTAGATTTCTTCTTTAATGGCATTGGTTTGGGAAGATGGAGAAGTGACCCAAAGAACCACATAGCTATACTTGAAGGAGGGTAGGACACAAATATGTCACTTATCATTTACTTATTACCAAAGAACTTTTTATATATAATTATGTGACTACAGAAATATGTTTTACCACAAAATTTGATAAAATTTGATGAAGAAAAAAGATAAGTCTAATATGTAGACACTTCCAATTCCAATACTTCTAAGCTCTGTAGTTGTTGGGAGATCCTTTTATATCTGAGGGAACATTGCAGAAGCCAGTGACTTACCTGTGGAGAATATGTTGTATTCTCTTAGCTTTAGGATTGCATACTCTTCAGCAAATCCCACCACCTTACATCTGGTGGGGAAGTCACATGAAGCAATGGCAGGAAACCTCTGATTCACATAGGCAGGACTTCTCCCTCAGTCTTCCTAGCCCCTCGACCTCCTGTGGACTTGTTCTGATTACTGTGACTATAGATTGCTTTTTCTGACAAGCTCAGTAATGATTGCCTCAAAGTGTGAGTTGAGAATGTTTCCTGTTCCATAATAATCAGGCTTGATGATGACCAACCTTGAACTCACAGTGACCCAGGTTCAGCAGGTAAAGGAGCAGAGGTATGAGAGAGAGAGAGAGAGACAGAGAGAGACAGACAGACAGACAGAGAGAGAGACAGAGAGAGAAAGAGAGGAGGGAGGGAGGGAGGGAGAGAGGGAAGATGGTAGTGGCAGTGGCAGATATAAGCAGGGGATAAATGTAAAACCATTTAGGACTTCAGCTAGTCCATGTTATGAAAACAAAGCCAGGAAAACAACAACAACAACAACAGAAATTTCACTAAAGCATTTTTTTTTTTTGTAATGAAATGAAACTGCACCCTAACTTCCTCAGAATCCTGCAACCCGAAGTTCAAATCTTTACTTCTGTGTCTCAGCTCCAGTTGCCACCTTTGGCCTGTAGGGTCTGACCTTTATTATCTTGATGCAGCTTCTGAAATTTGGATGAACGTTTGAATAAGTCCAAAGAATTCCCTTCAGGTGTCCAAAGGCTCCAGCTAATCTCTTCGTGCCTTCAGACCCGCAGTAGCTACTACAATCAAGCTGGGAGCTGCTCTGCTGATAGCCAAGGTGCAAAGGCCTTTGTGAATTGCTTCCATACTAGTCCTCTTCCTGGCTCCACACCTTTCTGCACCTTGGGTTTCAACAGCAGCTCACTTTGGAAGTTTCTGTTCACTTAACTCTGAGGCTATTTTTGTATCTCTGTCAAATCTTTCCCTGATCCCCCTCCTTTGAAAATGATCCTAATAAATCCTATCATAACGACAAGAATGTAAAAAAGCACCATGGTAGAAAAGGATTGGGCAGCACATGCCCCTGCAGCTGTTACCATTTGGGATCAGAAAGCTGGCGACATTTTAAAAAAGAAAGCCACGTACACACTACCATTTGTCTAACATACTTGTCTTTTATATGTTAACAGTCTATCTTAACAAGACATTTCATTCATTCACCCTAATAAATACTTAGTTAAGTGTGTGTGTGTGTGTGTGTGTGTGACTGACGAACCTCTTCAAGTCTATGCACATGCTCAGCAAACTCTCTATCCTTGACTTGCAGCTCCAGTCCCAGAGTTAACGTTGTAAAAGTTAGTTCTTTTTTTAACCGAACTCCATGAATCTTGGAACATAGGTCAACTGAAATAACCTCCTTATTTAATCACCAAGTCTTTATCCTTCTGGGCTCACAGCCAGTTTATATAATTAGATGATGAGAGGAAGGCAGTAGGGAGACTACAGACAAGAATCCAAGCAGTTTACAGTGTGACACATGGTCTCACCAAAGAAGTGCCAAGGGCTGAAAGAGCCCAGTAAAGGGATCCTAATATGGACATGCTCAATTAAAAGAAAAAAGAAAAAAAAAAAAAGAAAAGAAAACCACTTTGCAGAAGCATCAACATCCAAGCTGAAAACATGAAAGAAGAAAGGATGTAGAGAAAATAAACAGTGCTTCGACCACATATTCCGCACATGTAAGAGTCCCAGATGATGCAGCAAAGGGAGTTAGCGTCAATTTGAAATTGAAATAGATCCAGCTGGACTTCAAGCTATCAAGATGAACAGGGATAAAGCACTAAGGTTTCTGATTCCAGGTTGTATTCGTACTCTTTGTGCATTCCAGCTCCAAATCTTGAAATGAGTCATCCCTGTCCCCTTACTTCCGCCAAGCGATGTGCTTAATTAGTTGTGTACATTTGACATTCCCGTCGTCTACCCAGCACAGAAAATTTACCTTTCTGTGTCTTTCTCTAAATGGCTCAAACTCAGCCACACAAGTTCATCTCATTCATTTTTTTTAACTTTTATACTCATCCATATTTAAATCATTATACCATGTTTCCCTTGGTGTCCTAATACACCATACTATCTTCCAAGCAGTGTGTACCTGCCTGTGCCAGCATCCTACCCAAAATTGTCTCCAGACACTCTTGTTCTTTTAAAACAAATCTGCCATCCTTCAGGATTCAACTGAATGCCAGCTCCTCCAGGAAGTGCCCTCAGCAGGAACCGGTCTCCTTCCCCCACGCTTCCACAGCAGCCCTGGCTGTCTTCTCCAGACTGTCTTCCAATGCTAATGTGTCTCAGACTCAGTCACACCACTCAGGGTCATTTCGCACGTACTTTGGTAAATACCAAGTATTTTGTTAATAAATAAAGATTATCCTTGGCTGGTAATTCCACATACTTTATGGAACAAATCATCATAATTATTGTTTTATATTCATGGTGATTGCATGGCATGCATCACTAAGTAGATTCCAAGTTATTTCCAAAGAGAGAACATACTTTTCTTGTTTGATTCTGTGTCCTTCTCAGTCTTTGAGTCAAGCACCTGGGACGTATAAAGTGCATTCCTAAATACTTCCATCTCAACCCACAGGCATGCATACATGTACACACACACACACACCAAACACACACACACACACATTTCCATCTCAACCCACAGGCATGCATACATGTACACACACACACCACACACACACACACACACCACACACTTCCATCTCAACCACAGGCATGCATACATGTACACACACACACACACACACACACACACACACACACACACACACACACCACAAGGGGTGGGGGGAAGATGACACAAAAGCCCTTAATCCCTTTTAATTTCCTGTCAAAGAATGAATACAAACAAATGGAGCCCCCCCTCCACGGCCATCTCACCCTCCTCTGACATACAAACTAGCCTTCCTTAATCCTGCCTAATTTCCTGCTAAGAAGTCCTGGGTCAGTAACAACAGTAGTTAAATCCCAAAATGTCTTTTAGAGGTAGCCAAGAAAAAATTTTCAAGGAAAAAAAATCCTTTTTGTAGAGGATTTTTCAGGCTGATGGACTCAATAGGACAGAAAATTACTCTCGATTTTACCAGTGAACTCTGAAAGGCGCACAACATACCAATTAGAAACGACATATTTATGAAATTCAGTGGGTACTATCTGGTCCTCCAAAAGCCCTTTCCTCCAGTTCACTGCTGCCTTTCCAAGCTAGTGTCTGTGTGGATCAGTGAGTGTGCTGTCATTAGGAAAAATGCCCAACTCCTCTGTCCATCACAAGCCACCCAATGCTTCTAGTATAAATGGTTCAGGATGTGTAAGAAGGCTCCTGTTGCTACCCCACCACGAGTGAGGACATGCCTACTTCTCTTTTAGCTAAGCTTGGGGTGAGGGAAGTGCTCCACAGGTTCTGCATCTGCTTCTAAGATGGCTATGGGTCTAGGAAGGCCTAATCTGAAGTTATTTGAGGGTAAATTCTAGATTCCTCACCGAAGTAGACGCCACAGGATAGAGATCGTTCTACAAGCAGCATCTGGATTGGTCTGGGAGCCCCATTTTCCACATGATGGAGAAGACCAGCATGGGTCCAATAAACTGTCTCCCAGTTGTGGGAAATGGAAAATCAACTCACAGATTTCACTCAATTTAGCATCTGTCTCGCTGCCTTATAAAAATTTACTGATATAAGGAGATTCACATTATACCTTCTGGAAGCTTCCTTTTTTCTTCAGTCTATTTGTAAACACAAAATGTTGGGAATTTATAGCAATAACAACATTAAAACCACCCTGGTGTTTATGCAAAAGTGTAGTTGTTGTAACAGCTTCATATGCACTGGGCAAACTGGCCTCATCGTGAAAAGCTACACATTATTACTAGTGCTGTTGTCCTAACACTCTGACTTTTGACAAACAGCAGGATCTCCCACAAACTACTGAATTTGTAGCTTAAAACTCTCTATAAGAAGAAAATATATTTGACTTCTGAATCTTACTGGCAAAAGTTCTTCCAAGATATTCTAAAGCCACGGGCTTTTGAAAAGAGCAAACAAAATGGCTGCCTCTTACTGCGAACTGCCCTCCCTTGTTTGAGAAATGTATAACGTGACTGATTTATGACAGTGCTATCCATTAGTTGATACTTCTGACAGATATTTGCTGCCTCTTCTGTGCCTGATCCTAGACTAGGTGTCAAAGAGATTAAAAAGACAATATTCACTGTCTGCTGCAGGGGGGATATTCAGTCAGTGGTGGGGCTCCCTCTTTTTTTTCCTCCAAAGTCTATGTGGTATGGATATAATGAAAAAGGGATTTTTTTGGGGGGAGGGGGTTCAGGGTTGTGAGCAATAAGTTGTCATCTCTTATGAGAAGAGTCTTGGGTTTTCCATGTTGGAAACTTCCTTTAGTACTGTGGATCTCTTTGGCATCCTCAGCCACATTTTCATGCTTATAGACCCGCAGCCAAATATCAGGACATTTATGGCAACCCACACTGTGAGTGGATGCATAGACGGATCCTAAAAATAACTCTTAAAACAACGGACTGCCCTTTCTTGCACTTATCTCAGAAATAGGAAAAGCAAGCTGTTGAAATGATTTACACTTTAAGGCAACTGTTGGCTTTATTTTGTTTGTCGTACTGGGGATGGAGGCTGGGGACCTGCCTGGAAACGAGGTGTCTACTACAATTATATCCCTAGCCAAGCCAGTTAGTGCATCCCTCTCCTACACCGCTTCCTCAAAGCTAATCACCCACTTAAACTGTTGTCATAGGATCTTGAGTTTTCACCCCTTTACCCTCCCACGCACTTACCTGAGGATATCAGTCAATCAATGACCCACTTAAAAGAAATATTTGCATAGAGTACACTCAGAGGGATTAAAAAGTAATGGCAACAGAGTGTCCTAGGGGCCCTGGATGCACAGGCCCCTCTACATTCAACTACTTGGATCATCACCTGCAGACTTCCATATTTCCTGTTTACAGCTGAGAAAGTTGACATCCAGAAAGGCAATGAATGACCAGTGCTCACCCAGATACTAAATGGCAGTGTCAACACCACTCAGACCCTGAGCTCTTTTCTCAGAAGCCATCCACTATTTCTCCTGCTCACAAATCCTTTGTGGCTTGAGTGCTTACAAGCCGGCCCTCTGTCTGCATTATTTATAGAAAGGGTTCTCTTGCTAACACCAGTCTTAAAGATAGAATACACAGCAAAGGCTTGTTTGGAAAAGCAGTTCCACATTATCCCTGAATGAAACTGAAAACTGAAAGACAAGGAACCTGACAAAAAAGAGTTATATAGAAGCCAGAGGGCTTTAGATGATATATGAAGGCATTAATAGAAAAGTAGCTATTCATGGGGTTATGATTGATCATGTATTTAAAATAAACACAGTTGCTTTTCTTTACTTTGGCTCTGACAGCCGCTGAACTTTAGCACCATAATGGCCCACTGTTGTCTACGTGGCAGGTGGTAGGTGCATAAATCCCAGAGAGTGGCAGGCTGAAAGGCCAATATATGGACTCGATCTATGACATTGCATGCCCTGAATTTTTGCAGATAGACAAGCTGGTAGTGCCTGTGCTCTCAAGTCTCTGCTTTAGCTTTGTAGGAGGTGAAAACGGAGAAGTTCAAGTGCAATTAAAATTTAATTGTTGCAATTCCTCACATGGCACATCTGTCCACAGTGAGGAAGTAGCCTTGATTTCCTAAACTGTATAGTTGCAAAAGTGTCTCCTAGGATTATCAAGCCTAATCCTTCATGACATACTTCACATATCTTTATAATAACTCAAGTCACCATAGCGCCCAGCAGAATATTTGGGGGATGTAAACATATATTCCTTAAACTAGTTCTTTTTTTTATATAGAAGTATTCATTTCTTCAATATGGAAAACTGGTAGAACTTCAAATACTTTTATGGGTCACCATTTCAACTAATGATTCCTATTTACAACATACATAAGGTAGGACAGCCCACCAAAGGAAAAATATATCTTTGTTAAAAATCTATACATGTTCTAAGAGTGGATTTGAGAAGAAATAAAGAGACCTGAGATTTGGAATTGAGTCTTCATAGTATCTCAATCACTGTCACGGTGTTCAGATAGACAAACCACAATCCAGGGCAGCAGACATGGTTCGGTTGGTAACATGCTAGCCATGTAAACAAGAATATATGAGTTCAGATACCCACACTCACATTAAAACAATTTTGAAAACAAAAAACAATTCTGGATGCAACGAAGCATTCCTGTAATACTGGGTCTGTAGCGATAAGGCTAGAAAGATCCCTAGAGTTTGGTGGCCATCCATCCATTCTAGACAAATAAATATGCTACATGTTCAGTGAAAGACCCTATCTCAAAAAATAGGGTATAGATAGTTTGGTAAAGATAAGCAAAGTTGACCTTTGACCTCTATTCATGTGCATATATGCATGAACACTCATATATGAGCACACACCACACACACACTACACCACACCCCCTCCACCCCTAGCCGCACCATACCAGAAACAGTATAAAGGGAAAGAAGGTGAAGAAGGTCCATGACTTGTCCTGCATCGAGGGACAAGTACAAACCTGTGTGTACAACTGTTTTATTGAAACAAGAACAACAGTCTTCACTCTCATGGCATAACAACTCGACAGCCTTCATCATCAGACACACGCTTAGGCAACATCATCCAGTGGTCAAAATATGGTGTAACTTTCATTTGGATTCTGTATGTGCATTGACCTCTAACTTAATGATCTGGGTAAATAATGCTTTAAATAAATGTTGAGAGAAAAAGAATGTGATATTAAAATTGAGAATAAAGTACTTGAATGCGTGTGGTCTATAACCACACTTGTGTGAAAAATATTTCCATAGAAAGGAGAAGCATTAAGAATGTAAACACCTTGGTTTCTGAGGCTTTCAAGTATTTATGCTTTTATTTAGAATCATTCATTTCATTACTTCTTTTCCCATCAATATCACATTAAAAAAAATAAATGCTAATAAAATTGGTTTCTTTCATGTTGTCCTTTGACCATATGGTGACTAAAGTCTGAAAATTAGATATGGATAATGATAAAATTACCTGCAGGGCCGTGGCCTCTGCCCAGTGTCTTCATCACTTGTACAGTGTTTTGTGCTTCTGTAGGGCAGAGTGAACGGATCTACCAGTGCCTTGCTTCTTTTGTCATGGATCTTGGTGGATATCTATGGCACACCAGATGCCTCAGCAAGACTTTTTTGCTTCCAGGATAGTTCAGGAAAGTGCAAAGACCCCACACAGAAGTGGTAAGAAATGTAGAAAGCAATCAAGTGAGGTTCAAGAAGAGGACATATTATCTTCATTGGGGTCTTCTAAAAAAAAGGTTATATTTGAAGAGAACCCATGAGAAGAAGGAGAAAGTATGCAGAACAGGAAAAAAGTTGAACACCTGAGAAAACTACTTAAGTTATGAGGTTATAGAAGCAACACTAACTGGTGAGTGAGGTTGCTGAGACTTGGGGGTGAGTGGGCTAAGAATGAAAAGAGATGAGAATTGGACCCCTTTCTTGGAGAGGTTTACCTATCACCTGTGTTGAGGAGCTTAAGAATACCTGGATGGGTTTTGAGATGATGAATGGAAAGACCTTTCTCAGGAATGTGGAGAAAAATGAAATGTAAATTGTTCTCAAAGAGGTTGGCTGTGTGGAGGCTTAAGTGTCTGTTTGTGATAATTTTGGACACACGTTCTCCTGAGGGAGAATCAGACCAACATCTATATCAGTAAACTACCTAAAAGACAGACCCTCAGACTTTATTAAAATATGTTTTCCTTGGCAGTTCCAAGCCCCTGGGTGTGCAGTCTTGTGAGGCCAACAGCTGGAATAGCTTAAAACACGCAAGTGTGCCTCCCTCCCTATCTACACATTTCTAGTTTGTGTTTTGCATTTGAATGTAGAATAAGGAGCAATGGTGGCACACAATAATCAGTGGGATGGCATTTTGGTGTCCTGCTATGTTCTACTTTCATGTTTTAATAAACCTAACCATGAACACAACTCAATGTTATTAAAACTGAAGCCGCATATGGCCGTTTCTTCCCAGTCATCCAATAAAAGTGCTTCCCTCTGTTACTTCAAAAGTATTAAAAGCTAATTGTTTTACTATTCAATTAAGGCCTACATGTGCAGGAATGTTTGTGTCCATATGCGTCCCCAAGAAATTTTCATTTTCATGGTGCCATGGCTCTCCTTGGGTGGCAGTTTTCCATCTGATGGTGACTGATGCTAATTCAAGTCCATCTCTGGTGAGTGCTTGGCAGAGGCTGAGTGAAATTCCCAAGAAACATACTGCCTGGGTTGTTATCAGCAAAGGGATGTGAGCAGTTGAAAACAAGAAGAAGAAAAAGATGCCATTTCTTGAGGCCTGGTCAGATTAAAGGAGATAAAGTAGCTTTGATATAAGGAGAAAGGGAACTACTCCATAATGAACACTAGGGTTTCATAGGGGAGCTTTGCCATTGTTATCAAGGGAACAAACAAAACCAATATGACCAAGGAGTTGATTATTTCTCTTCCTGGATTATGCAGGGTAGTTACTTCTAAACCATGGGACAAATTGGAGTGAGGTTTAGGAGAGAATGAGGAGGCCAATCCTATTCAGAGCCAGCTCTCCTTCTCCTCTCTCCATTCCCACAACAATGCAAATGAACCACCTGTCAGTTCTTTTGAATCAATGGGCCTGGCGAGTTGAGGGAGGCTCTGGCCGCTTCTTTCCCTCACTCAGTTCTGGCTACAACAGCCAGATTCTCTGTTTTCTGCCACTTCCACTTGTGAGTCCTCTGGGAATTAGAATCTCACACCTGTACCAGAAAAGGAGTGAGGGGTATGCAGATGCATTCCCACCAATTTCAAGTCAAAGTGGTTCTTCAGGAAAAGGCAACGTTTCAAGAGCCACACTGTTTCATCAATCCACACTCATCAGGAATCATTCAGCAGGGGCACTCTACACCAGATAGCTGTAGAAATTCTCTGGCACATAAAAACAGATAAAGATGTCTTCCTTGGGGAGATCCAAGGTATTTCCTCCAAGCCAGTCCCCATTGTACTTTATTGCATTTACTCATTTATGTCAGTCTGCCTACAAAATCACAGGACACCAAGTCTAAATTACCCATCTTCCATTTCCTCACACATGGCTAATGGCTGACATAGAACTACTTAAGTACAACGCCCTCCATTTGTTCTTTCAACAAGTCAAAGGACTATCTGCTATGAGCCAGACACTGTGATAAACCCATGTTCCATAGTATAAGCAAACATGCTGAGCTGTGACCACACAGAGCATACTCACCCAAAGGAGAGCTAAATTAGCACATAGCTATGGAAATTGAAAAAAAGAAAAAGAAAAAAGAAAGAAGGAAGGAAGGAAGGAAGGAAATGAATAGGCAGTGTGAGGGAGAGAGATGAGAAGAAAGTACTACACTCAGCTCAGGATTAGGAAAGCATCCTTGATAAGTTGACATTGCAGAGACAGCAGAGGAGTAAGAAGGATCAAATACAGAGTGAAGGACAACACTCCCAGGAGCCATGAAATTCCTCCTCAGGCAGGATTTGGCATATCTGAAGTAGATGGAATGTACTTTCGCTGAGACTGTTCTGAAACTGTATCAGAGACTAGGTTGCTCAGAAAGAGAGACTGATTTTCTCACATTTCTGGATGGTAGAAATCCCAAGTAGAGGTATGGACAGGGTTGTTGAGGCCCACTCTTGAGCTTGAAAATACCTGTCCCTGTGCTTCTGTGGCTAGCCTTTCCACCGTTATCTACATTTTGTCTTCTTATAAAGATATAGGTCATATTGGATCGAGACCTACCCTAAAGTTTTAACTTAGCTACTTCAAAAAACAACCCTACTTCCAAGTACAGTTGCATTTGGGGATTTGGGAGGTAGATTTGCCATTATGAATTCCAGAGGGGCATGACCATCTGAAATACTCCATAAGGGGCAGTGTGGTTGGATTTTCAAGTCTAAGTGCTCCGGAGGCATTCATAGGTAATAAACCAGTCATTAGGCTTTTAAACTTGCTTTTAAAACCAATGCTGTGAGGAAAGTATGGAGAATACATTACGGTGGCAAAAATAGATGTGGTGAGGCCAGTTAGAAAGTGCTGCAGCATCCAACCAAAAGAAGCGCACGCCCTGGGCATGGTGATCCCTGCAAACCCATCACTCAGGAGATGAAAGACGGGAGAATCCCAACTTAGAGACCAACCAAGATTATAACCATGACCAAATAAGACCATGCCTTAGGGAGAGAGAGAGGGAGTGAGGGAGAGAGAAGGGGAGGGAGAAGTGGGGGTGATAGTGGAAGCAAGTTGATAGGCATAGGCCTCGGATGGGAGAAAGAAAGTCATTTATGCAGTAAAAATAAGAACAAAAAAATTAATAAATAAATGTGTCGATATGTAAGTAAAATGCAGCGAATAAATGACAGTGGCCTGATGATGATTGTAAGAACCATGGTTTTGCTCTCAAGGTGATAAAATGATGTTCATTATCCATATTTCTTCTGTCCCCTGAAGAAGATAATTCCCAGCATAAAATGTGAGCACAATGGCCTTGAAGAACCTTTTATTCTGTATGTAAAGGGATGAGCATGCAGTTTTTCTTTTACACCCATCAGACCATGGGTATTATACACACATTAAGTAAGAAGGTGGCAAAGACAAGGACCTAAGTCAACACGTAGTATAGTATGTCTTACTAGGAATGATGGCCTTCATGATCCAGTGTGTCAATTCTTCCACTTCCTGTACACACATCCCTATCTTCTAACATCTCAATATAGAAACTCAATATTCATTTTTTAAAGATTTATTTATGTATTATTATGTATACATTGTTCTGCCTACACATATACCTGCAGGCCAGAAGAGGGCATCAGATCATATTATAGATGTTGTGAGCCACCATGTGGTTGCTGGGAATTGAACCCAGGACCTCTGGGGGAGCAGTCAGTGCCCTTAACCTCTGAGCCATCTCTTCAGCCCTCAATATTAATTTTTTTAAATGAAATAATTTTACTTAGTTGATTTTGTGACATTAACCAACCATAGTATTTATACTGTACATTTTCGTCATTCACTTCACCCATGGATGAATAAGACAGGAGATCTACTTCCTGTGAAAAGGCACAAATTATTAATTAAGTAGTACAATCGAGGATCCACAGAACTGTTCGATTACAGCACTGGATGTGGCATGTGACACGCAAGTCCACCAATCACCCTCTATCATCTCCTATCAAAAATCTTCTTTTCAAAGTCACTTCCTGAGCTCTCTTGCACCCTTCCTCAGAGGAGGTGCTCACTACATACGTCACATCGCAGCACTTTTCTCTATCCTGCTAACTGACCCATCCAGATGGCCTGGATGTAAAGAAGAAAAATGTGCTTGGTCTTGCCATATTCACAAAGCTCTCTCACTTGATTGAGGACCAGCCATTTCAGGAGTGTCATTTCCTGGTCAATAGCTTCACATCTTTAAGATGCACACAGGAAGTAATGTCAGTGCCTGCCCAAACCTGTTTGCTACTGTTGCTTATCGTCTCCTAGGACATGAAGTGCACGTGTATAATGGAGAGTTCCGAGAGCAAAACGGCCTGTCCTATCTGCTGGAACACTGGCAACTCAGATATTCAGGATCAAATCTGGCCCAAGGACCCTTCTGCTCTTCATTTTGTATCTCAATATCACAACCTTGTAGTGTTTATTCCTCAATTTTCTCTTGGTCCTTTTTCCCCCCTCTATTCTCATACATGGTAATCAATTATCTGACTCTTCTCTTGCCTAAAAAAAAAAAAAAAAAAAAAAACCTCATTATTCTAAAAACTAGTTCTCTTCCTAGTTTTTTTATTCTCAACTTGACATTCAACCTGAACACTACTCACCACCCAAAGAAGTTAGAATTGTGAGATTTTTAGTTTTAATGTCATTTCCTTAAAGCCTTTTATTAAAATGTGTTTACATGTGTGTGTTTATACACACGTACATGTGTATGTCCTACAACAGGCTTTTAAAAGGCTATATTTATATATTTGTGTATGAATTGGAGAGCTAGAGATAGGTACGGAGGAATGGAGGGGAGGAGAGGAGGGAGGGAGAGAGAGAGAGAAGATAGGTAGAGGTTGAAGAGACTCAAACATGCATGTGAAGTTCAGAGGTCAGAAGTCAGCTCTAGGAAACCAATTCTCTCTTTTCACATTACATGGGTTCCACAAATTGAACTCAGATGATCAGGCATTCATGGAAAGTACTTTACTTGGTGAAACAATCTTACCAGTGCTGGACTAGGCTTTTAATTGCTCCACAAAACCTTTAGAGTACAAATAAAAAACTTAAATTTTTTTCCTTTTTAACCTATTTTTTTTGTTATATAATTTGATACAACACTTCTTCCTTCTCTTTCCCCTTTACAAAGCCTCCCATATACCCCTTCCCACTCTTATTACAATTCATGGCCTCTTTTTTTAAATTAATAGTTACTATACACCTACACACAAACATGTGTGTATATATGTGTGTGTGTGTGTGTGTGTGTGTACACACTCTTAAATATAACCTATTATTCATACACACACACACAATCACACATATATTTGTAAATCTATATGTATGCTTTAAGGACTTAGCATCTGGCACTGGAAAATCAGTTGTTGTGTTCTTTTTCATTCCTGGCTTTCCTCAGATGCATGTGGTTCTTTATGTAGGGTTGAAAACTCATGGCTTTTCTGTGATTATGGCATGTTTATTGGTGCCATCTTCATTTTGGCTTCCATTGGTGCAGTAATGCTGATGAGCTTTTATCAATGAAGCTTCTAATATGACTAGGAGACACGTCTCACAGAAAACTCCCTGATCCTCTGGGTATTACAATCTTTCTGACCACACCCCTTCTGCAATGCTCCCTGAGGTTTAAGTGTGGAAATGATTTATAGATGTATTCACTGGGTTTGGGTTCCGCAACTCTTCATTTGGATTAGTTGTCACTTTTCAGTTATGCCCTCTGTCTGCTGCATTGAGGGCTCCTTGATGAGGGACGGATACCACACTCATCATTGGGAATAATAACAAAATGTTCATAGATTGTTGTTAGGGTTTGTCTTAGTCACTGTCCCATTGCTGTAAAGAGAAACCATGACCAAGGCAACCCATCAAAGAACACATTTAATTGGGGCCCTACTTCTATTGTGAGAGGTTTAGTCCATCATCATTATGGCAGGCAGCATGAGGACAGGCAGGAGTTGTGAGGGAGAAGTAGCTGAGAGCTACATCCTGATCCACAAGCAAAGGGTGAGCCTGAACTTGCCTTTAGAAAACCTCAAACTGAACCTCAGCAATATGTACTTCCTCCAACACAGCTATACCCCTAATTCTTCTAATCCTATGAAAGAGCTCCATTCCCTGGTGACTAAGCATTCAGATAATAAGGGTCTATGGAGGCCATTCTTATTTAAACCCCCACAGGGATTATTTTGGGTTAGTAAATTAGTTGTTGTAGATTATTCTCAGTGGTCATTTGAATGATAATGGTGCCCATAGGCTCATGCATTTGAAGGCTCAGTCATCAGGAGTGACACTATTTGACAAGATTAAAAGGATTAGGAGGTAGGAAGTGTGTCACTGGGCAGGGGGAGGGGGGGGGATTTTGAGATTTTAAAAAAAGCCCAAGCCACCAACAAGTCCAGAGTCTCTCTCTGCTTGAGGATCAGGATGTAGACCTCTCAGCCACTTCTCCAGCACCACATCCACCTGCCTGCTGCCATGCTCCCCACCATGATATTAATGGGCTAACTTCTGAAAGTGTAAGCAAGCCCCCAATTAAATGCTTTCTTACATAAGAGATGCTTTGGCCATGATGTCTCTTCATGGTAGCCAGGATACCCTCTAATAACCCTAACTCCACGAGTACTGATTAATTGGCTAGGTTTGATGTGCCAGGTAAGATCTGCCTCTTGTCGAGCAGATCATAAGTTTAATTAGAGAACAGATGTTTAGTACCAATGTAAGTGTGCAACTATGCAGCCCTTCGTGTTACAGTGCCATTGGTCATTGATATGGGTCATAGGCTTCATAGCTGGGTAGGATTATTGGTTGACTCCCTCCTTTGGAAGCTTGCATGGCACCTTCTGGTACCATGAAGACTAGTCCTCCACAAGGAACCAATCAGGTCAGCTCCATCTCAGGGGTCTCTGAGCTCTGTTTCTGAAGTACATGATGTCTTAACCAATAGGACTTCGATTCCACCTCTGAGGGTGGTAATCAAGGGCAATTAAATGCAATAGGCTGGTTGTATTGTGAATCTGTTGAACAACCCTGGTCAATAACTCAAAGGAGGGTTTCTCCTGTCTTGTAGTGATGTTTTCTTAGGTAGCCTATGGTTGGCAGGCACACCGTCAGTTCAGATCGAAAAACTTCATTAAAACTATCTATGTGTATTTATATATGGAGTTACATCTATTATATATTTTAAATAGTAACATGATTCCTTGTGGCTTTTTCAGACATCCTTGTTATAGAAGTAGGTTATTTTCCCTACCTCTTTGCTTCCTCTGTATTTACTTCCCTCCTCATTCCTAAGGATGACTCGCTGATGTTTTATCTCCCACCTCGATCCTCCAACCTTCTCTGCCTCAGTCTTGAACTTTCTGAATTTTATATAAGCCTAAACTTGATCAAAGTTTTCCTCCTAAGAGGACTTGGTTTTCCCATAAAACATCACCTGCCACCTTTCTGCTGGGTGGCATGTACTTACCCCAGCAATGTTGACAGGCACAGTCCTCAAAGGACTCTTCTGACTGTCACACCACACTTCTATAGCCAAGCTCTCCTAAGGCCTGGACCTGGCCTTAAAGAACAAACTCATTAGAGTATAGGGCATGTTGGTGGTCCTCCACTCTCCATGGGATATATTTCAAGGCTTCTGGTGGCTGTCGAAAAACCACAAATGGTACTGGAATCTATATATGATAACTATAGATTACGTTTTTTTTTTTTACACTTTTATCAAACTTTGTGACTTAGGTATAGTAAAATATTAACAATGACAGCTAATAAAATGTTACAATTATTATAGTTGACTATAGTAAAAATTAGGTAACTATGTACTCACTCTCCTCCTTCCTTAGAATGCCTTATTACACTGCCCTCACCTTTCTTGTGCCTATGTGGGATGACATAATGCCCACATGATGAGCTGAAGTAACTTGAACAATGCAGACACAATAACCTACTGTTATAGCCAAAGGGTCCCTTGAACACAAACAGTGAATACTCCTACAGCAGATTTAGTTACTCTGCTAAGACACTGGCTAATAGGCAAGAACCATAGCTCCCTGGACAAAGGGATGCCCTCTCCCTCCCCAGAGTAGGAGTGAACAGACAGTGTTGGGCAGCACAAGGTTCTATCATAGCACTCAGAATGGTTCATAGCTTAAAACCAATAACTTGTATAATTTTTTCATTTGACATTTTCAGACACTGGTTAAGCATGGGCCTATGAAGCCTTAAGAAAACTGCAGAGAAGAAGTGTCTACATGATGATCAATACAATTAAACTAATTAAACCACAGGCCTTAGTTAGTCTGTGTCCTGAAGGACTAGACTGTTACTTGATGCCCCCCCCCCTCTGTTTCTCTGTCTCTCTGTCTCTCTCTCTCTCTCTCTGTGTCTCTCTCTCTCTCTCTCTGTCTGTCTCTCTCTCTCTCTCTCTCTCTCTCTCTGCGTGTGTTTGTGTGTGTTTCCAGTATACAGTAAGTACTCAGGTGTACCATCTTAGGGGACTCTCAACTGTTTTTCCTCTGCAGTATCACAAATCTGTGTAGATTCAGGACATCTGCAGCTTCTGCTAGGGAGCAATCTCGATGGGATTCACAGCATCAGGCACCTAGAAGGCTGCCAAGTTCCAGTGAGTGTTTGTTGAGCTATTCTTTCATCTCTCCCTAGCACAAGACCACAGAAATGAGCACTTTGCCAGTATATCTATCTATAAAGGCCATATTCTAGCTCACATATTAAGTGATGTTGCTCATAAGGTTGATACAAGTCCTTTCCCCCAGAAAGTCAACTGAAAACTCACAATCTATAAGAGCTTGGTGAAAATGCTTTCTAAGCAGCTACACTCTTCACAGTAGCTGGAACATTAAATTAAAGGCAGCCCAGCCATGTCTCATCCCTGCAGACCTGGGGAGGTTCCATGGACCAAACCTAGTCATAATCTCAACCACAGTCCCAAGCAACTTTTTATCATCTCATCCTAGCACTGAACATATATCAATTTGATTAGTTAAGTGTCCCACTTAAATGCGAAGGGAGAAAATAAGGTACTCAACATTCTAATTAGCAATTTTTAAAAGTAATTTTATACATACTTTTATGATCAAACAATGCAATATAAAACAAATATTTAAAACTTATCTTAAAACATAGCTACCCTGATAAGCATAATTTAGAAATCTTTAATGAATTCACCTCAATTAGCCTTTAATTAAATAGCTCATTAAAAGCTGATTTGAATACTGCTCATGGAGAAATCCTTGTTCAACTGTTGTGACAGAACAGGAAGTTAATGAAGTTAAAATTAAGTGCAATTTTGAGGGAACAGACTGAAAGTCATAGAACTACAAGAGCAAACAGGATCTCTGACACCTGAGTCATTTCCTCATAACCACTAGCCCAAGGCTGAAATCTTCTGCAGCGCCAGGGAGCCTGGCTTCACCTCTTGTCCTCAGCTCAGGGCTTCGGATATTGGGGATACAAGACAAGGGTTGGTGAATAGATAACAAATGAACAATCAAAAAAGATCTGCACATCTTGTAAATTCAAGCAAAACACTAAAGAATACAAAAGAAATTACACATTTATGCAGCACCTAACTGAATGTTTTGAATGTTTTTAATGAAGTGTTATTTATTTCTCCTAATAGCCTTTCATGCTTGTAGTTAAAATATTAATTAGTCCTGCTTTACAGGTAAAGAAATAGAACAAAGCTGGAAATGGTGGTCTGTGCTTATCATCCCAATAGCTGGGGAACTTGGCGAAGGGTTATCTTTCAGTCTAGCTCAAGTTATGTAGCAAGACTGTCTCAACATGAATTAAAGGAAGGAAGGGAGGAAGGAAGGAAGGAAGGAAGGAAGGAAGGAAGGAAGGAAGGAAGGGGGAATGAACCACAAACTGTTATATCTGAATCAATATCTGAGCTGACATTTTCATCTAAATACAAAAAACACAAACATATTTAATTGGTCATTTCCTTTACTCAAGTAGCCCGGAGAGGGAAGGATCCTCCACATGGACCCCAGCACGAGGTCTTTCCAAAGACCATATCCCCAGGCCAGTTCTTTTGCTCCTTAGCTCTGTCCTATCTGCAGGGCATTGTCTAAAAAAGACAACGCTGCTTAAGTGCATTCTTCTGGGATATCTGAGAACAAGTTTAGTTACGCAGGCACCAAAGGATAGATTCAGTCTTAGAGAGCTATGGGCTTGATGAACTACGGAGGGTGGTACACTATTAGAAGAGAGGAGAGAAGGTTGGGGTACTATTTCATTATTTTGACTCTTAGAGATAAATCTGAAAACATTTTCAAGGACGCCAAAATTTCCAACAAGAAAAATGTAGATATCTCTAGACTTATGGCTACTCTCTACGATGCCAGGCTGAGATGCAGAGCCTGGCTTTCAGTTCTTCTGCCCAGAAAAACTAACTTGGGTGGAGGGATGCATCCACATCCATGGTTCACAACTTTGGGAGCAGGGCCAAGATTCGGGAAGAAATGAAGAACATGAACTTATTGCTCAGCATAGAGCAAAGAAAGCTTGCTTGACTGAAGCTGTCCACTGCCCAGAAATGTAACTGGACCACTGAGGGAACCCATGCCCAGCCCAGAGATGCTGTTCCAGGCCTCTCTCAGCTGACACTTAGACCCAAGCAGAAGTTTCCATAATACACAGATGGGAAAAGTAACCAATCATAGGGCCTGAGGTTTCTCAGCCTCTCCACTAATGGCTGCGATGAAGAGGCAAAGATGTGTCAGTCGGGGCAGAGGCAGGTTTTATATGGAGTCTGGTCCCCTTCACCAGGATGTCCAATAGAGCCGTGTTTCTCTCTCTCTCTCTCTCTCTCTCTCTCTCTCTCTCTCTCTCTCTCTCTCTCTCTCTCTCTCTCTCTCTCTTTGTATCACTATATTGTGGTCCTTATATTTAACATGGTTTTTAATGTTTAAATTTTCCTGGCTTACAGATCAAATGACATTTGAAGATTATAAATGTGTCCCAGACCTTACCGTTACCAAAACAACAGAGAAGGCTTTTGTGTATTTATTTTCCAATTTCTGATGGAATATTTGCAGTGTTAGAAGCCTCTCTGAACTCAAGAACATCCAATTTCATTCTTGGATAGGCATTGACATTTATGTATTTTTGTTTGTTTGTTTATTTCTTCTTTTCATACAGGTTCTCCTTTCATGGGCCAGGTTGGCACCAAGTTTGCAATGTTCCTGCATCAACCACACAAGCATTGGGATTAGGCATATGCTACCTTGCCTAGCTGCTATGACTCTTGCAAACAATCTTCCTTGTATCACAAAAGACAACCTTCGATAGCTGTTGGCCTCTAGCCCTCTTCGTATGCTTCATAATCTCATAAAAAAACTTCCATTGTCTGTGTTCCTGTCGACGAGCATTTACAAATAACCCATTTGCATTTAGTAAGTAGTTTTCTGAATTGTCCCACATGAGACATGGTATGAGGACTAGCAGGACTCCCATTTTGGACAAGTTAGTGATTCCCCATGGATGAAAACAACAGGTCACTTTGAGTAGGAAAGCATCATTAGGTCCAAATCCCACATATGTCCACTCTACAAGGACCAAAGGGATGGAAGAACACACTGGGCATCTCTGGCTGGTGAGATCTCCTGAAAATCGAGGCTGCATATGTGCCTTGCCCCTTGAATCCAGTGTTGACAAGACCTCCTTTTGTATGTGTCCCTTTTCCCAATTCATCTTCTTTCCCCAGTGAACTAACCCACGCTGCACACTCAGTAATATGTACTGCCAAAACAAATGAATGCAGAATCAGGAAATTCCTTCAATGCCTTCAAGTTTTTTCTATGGAGGAATTCTCTGACCCTCAAGATCTTAATCCATAAAATCTGTTTAATCTGCAGCCAGTGAATAAATTTTGAAATATGTAAAACACTGTCTATAAGAAAACATTATGTGTCTGTCTCCTGTTGTTTCTCCAGCCAGGCCACTTGCTGCCTCTCTGTGTTCCTGCTTTGTAAGCTGCCTGTCTCATCTCTGAACAGAGCACAGTCCCATCCTTGTGTTGATCTTTCATCCACTCCTCTCCCTGGCTAAACATTCTCCTGTGATTTTACTTGCAGCTTCTTCTACACGCATCCCATCTGCAGAAGCGCCCCCAGCCCCAGCCTGTTTCTAGTGTACAGTAAGCAATTAGATGCATCATCTCAGGGGACTCTCAACTGTTTTCATCTGTAGTGTCATAATTCCTTGCAGATTCAGGACATCTGCATCTTCTGTTAAAATTAAAGTTAAAATATGGTTATTTGATATTGGAGGTGAGAAATTCTAAAATATAGAAGCTGTAAATATTTAAGTATTCACAACTCTGTCCATAGCTCTCTCTTTTCGCTAGACAACTAGGGCAGTTTCATGATATTCCTTTGTTTATTTCCAAAGTAGTCTCTATTGCTGACCTGCTGTGCTATTCAGACACTGCTGGGGATGAATAAGGAACTTTCAGGATGGGTGAATTTTAAACATTGACTTAGTTTTCAGATCAGGAGGGGAGGTCATACTGAGTACAGACAGCATCACTGAACTGAAATTAGTTACTTTTGAATAATTTGACATTCCTTCAATAGTCCACCCACAGCAGAAGCACATTCATTCAAAGGTCTGGATCTCCTCCCCCCATGACAGTTATGGAATTTGTATTCCAATGAACCTTTCAATGTAAGCACACATAGCTGGGGCAACAGTTAAATACCTCTCACTAGGTTCTTTGCTATAGTCATCCATGTGGCAGTCGGCCTCCAATCCTTATTTTCTTGCACTGACTCCACCAGTCTTCCCAGTTCCAGCATTCAGATTCTTTCAGTTCATATATCTCCCCCTCCCACCTTCTCATCCATTTGCGCTTCTCAGTATCTGGTTTTTTCTCCTAAGACCCACACCAGTTACTATGAGAACTATAGGAATGGGTACTGAACACTTGCAACCTGTCACTAAGGATTCAGAGCAAATTAGGAACCAAGTAGACAGCCAAGAAGAATGGAAATAATACCCATCCCTCTTCTCATTGATTACACACCAGGATTCCCCTGTGGCTTAGTGAGGGCTCCTCACTACGTTGTTGTCACCTGGGCAGAAAGAACTCACACACATATCTCTCACAATTAGGCCTGTTTGGTATATACCATGGAAGTCACTGGAAATGCCTATCTGCTGTGGTTCCTGTTGGCTAATTCAAAACTTGCCTTTTCAGGAAGTCTAGGAGCAAAGCCTTGATTCTCAGTCCAGACTAACTTCTTCTGGGGTTTTCTGATTCACTAAGACCCTTCTTGCCTTTGCCCATGTTGTACAGATACCATCTGTCCTCTGTTCCTCCCTCACTACTCATCTCTGAGGTCCCTAATCTCTTATTCAAACTGTGGAACACTAATCTGGCCCCTGATTGGTCTCAACTATACAGTTTTCAAATGTGAATTGCCATGTTACCCACTTTGCGCCTAAAGACTTTCGGGGTCTTCCTTCCCCACCCTTGCTCTTAGCAAGGGATACATGACTGGGTTGTCCATAAGCACCTTCAAGTCTCTCTTCAACTTTATTCTCCTTACCAGACTCAGCACATCTTCAGCCACTAGCCATAGTCATTCTCAGGAATAGCATGTGTTTCCTCTAGGCATGTAATGACGGGCCCGGGAGGCACTCTGGTCATGTCCACCACAGAAGAAGGTGGTCTCCATTTCCTATGGATTATCTTGGAACTCTCCCACAGAATCCCTCTGCATCTCTTCTTCTCTCTGATTTCCCTCTGGCTGGAAGTACATGATTGGCCAACACAGGACAGGATGGGATGTGAAGGAGTCATCAAATGGAATGACTCTTCAGTGAATACAACACAGCTTTGGTCCAGGCCAACAACAGGGCAGTCCTCAAACATATTGCATACACTCTCTTCAGCCCCAGCAGGGATGAGTGTCTGTCACCTGCATTAATCTGTTCTTTACTGTCACCTTTATTGGCTTTCCTCGATATCCTGCCACACTTCTCTGCATTCTCATCGCTGTTCCTGAAATTACTACCCAAATACAGTGGCACTCAAAGCCTTTTCTGAGTGTCTATTTGGGAGAAGATGAAATAAGATGCCTACACGGACACATATTTGGGCTTTTTTTTTTTTTTTTTCCAGATCACTGAACTCATCTCTGATGATGTGGCTGTCTGAACAGATCTTTGACAACTCTCACCCTGTTAGAGCTATAAAAACAAGACCACTGGCTACCTAGTCACTTCTTCATGCTAAGCACAATTCTAGGCACATGGCAGGGGCTCAAAAAAATCTGACTTGAACATGTTTAAAAAGACACGTCAAGCTGGATATGCTTGCACTGGATATAAAGCCATATTAACCAGGCCCTTGCTCTTAAGAGGGACACAGACTGAGAAAAAGAGAATGAAGCACTTATAGTATACTCTCACTGAAATGTTATCTATTAGCATCAGCGTTTATGACATGGTACCTAACCCAGCCATAGGATGATGAGTGAAGGCATCCATGGTAAAAGATCCAATAGCACCGTCTCAAGTATGCATTCTCTGAGGCAGACGTCTTATATATCCAAATCCTGTGGTGTTTTTGAGATGAGGCAGAAGAAGAAAATGTTTTCTTCATGAGCATCATATGTGGGAAAGTTAATAATAAGCTCCAATTCAGAGTCCCAGAACTAGGCTAATCATATTGTGGTAAATATTAATAATGGAAATTAAGTAGCAGAAGCACCAATAGCAGTGAGCACATCAGAGTCTGAGAACTTGTAGCTCGCTTGAGAAATAAGGCTTATCTAAAAATACTCCTCCTGTGGAGGTGCTTTTGCTTTCTGGAAGTAATGATTAGGACAGCAGGGGGCGGGGACTTGGCCTGGGAAGTTTCCTGTCTGCCAAGGTTTTGTCACTCCCCAGGAGGCCCTGGGAGTCTTGTTCACTGAGCAGATGCCTCCACAGGCAGAGCTTTTGAGCTCTGAACTCTGTTTCTGTGTTTCAAGACCCAGACCTGCAGTAGTCAGTGAACTCTGTTTTCATGTGTAAATGTGCTTAACTGTGGGAGGGATTTGCCAAATTGTTCATCATCTGCTATCACTGGGCAAGGTCCAGGTCTGTATTTTCTTAGTGGAGATGAATACCAAAGCCAACAAGCTCAGAACCCCCAATGGATTAGTGTATTAAAGTGTGTTATTTCTTGCACAAATATAAACGGGTATCTGGTAGTGGTCTTCCCAAAGTCAGAGACTTAAACCAGGAGAAGCTGGAGGCTCTCCTACCCTTAGGTCTCAGGCCATGGTGGTGAGCTATACCCTGCTAGGAAGCAAGAGGGCCTTTTAATTGTAAAGAAGGTTGAATTGGCTGCTCATTAGATGGATCATTATTAGTCTTAACTTAGAACCAAGTTCTATTTACATGCAGGCAGCCTGAGAAACATGGGCCTGCAGCATTCCCAGACAGAAAAGGAAACACATTTTATGAAGATCCAAAGGTTTTGCCCACATTTTTCAGGCATGTTTTGAAAAGATGGGGCCATGAGAAGGTACCCGCAGATAGCATTTCCTGTCTGGTTCATTCAATAAAATATGTCCTTATCTGTCTTGACAAAATCATCTTTTTACTGTTCAACTGACAGTAAAGGATTGAGTCTGTCTGGTCATACTGACCTGGAACACGACTGACAAATAATGTTGATATTAAAACCTACTGGAGTAGATGTATCCACACCCCTTTGCGTTTGCATTTGCTAATAAGAGATCCAAAAGGCAACAGTTTTTAAGGAATGAATTTCTTCATGGATGGATGATATAGTCTCAGTCTCTCTCTCTCTCTCTCTCTCTCTCCCCTCTCTCTCTCCCCCTCTCTCTCTCTCTCTCTCTCTCTCTCCCCTCTCTCTCTCTCTCTCTCTCTCTCTCTCTCTCTCTCTCTCTCTGTCTCTGTTTCTCCCTGAAGTCAAAGTTCAAGATGTCAGCCTTGGACATGGATAAAAGTTCTTTCAGTTCTGAAAGCAGGGGTTTTCCAAATGGATGATTTGTCAGGCAAATGGGTGGAGCTATAGAAGCAGAACATAAGCAGAACAAGGTGGTCATAACAACATCCTGAAAAAAAGACGTGGTTGCAAGTTGATCATAACAACGTAGTTATTGCAATGCAGTCACAACAACTTTTGGAAACAACCTCATGGTTGTAGTTTCCTGGAACATGTAGTACAGAACCATTTGTAGTCAAGGTTACAGGTGGGGCATAGCTCAATTCCTGGAAAACAGAGGTTTAATCACAAACAAGAATGGACCTAGTTTGACTTTATTATAAGATGGCTTCCAAGCCCCAGGTGGAGGCAGGCTTGTTTGTTTATCTGTGTGTGTGTGTGTGTGTGTGTGTGTGTGTGTGTAAAGGTTCAGGTATAACAAATGAAAACTCATTCCTAACTTGTCTTAGAGTAATAGATACTGAATACATATTTACTTTATTGAGGACAGACTTGGAGATCTAAGTTCAGCAACCACATTTGGTCATTATTTTTTAGGTGAGCAAACTAAGGATGGGCAGCATTAAGGACCATCCCTGAGGTCATAGGGTTCCTGTGTGGAAGAAAGAAAGCTGAGATCCAAACAAGAACAGTGTAGAAGCCTTGCTCCAAAGTATATTGTCCCGAGCCTTCTGACAGCATTTGGCAGTATAGAAAACATGCTGATTTCTAAAATGTACATAATTGATTTGGAAATATTGCATTTGCCTGCCTAAGATCTGGAATGAGGTAGAATAAATAAAAATCTATAGCCCTTCTGTCCAACTAATACTACAATTAAAATTTTAGACAAATGCAAATGAACAGCTATTATTTTTAAGTCACCATCCACATGCTTACCCTTCATAAATTTCCCTTGCTATATTATTAACTGGTCTGTCCTTCTCTCTGCTTCAGAATCCTATTCAAGATCTTCCTTAATCTTGGTCTTGAAGAAACCAATCCACTCTTGGAGTAAATCTAACTTCTTCTTTCGCCAATGATGATTCTGTTTGCTAAGTCAAAATAGCAATCTCGGCAACTCTGAGCCCAGACATGCTGTTGCTACAGTAGGCTCCCTTCAGAAAAGGGGATATAGCCAGGAGTGGAGATGTGACAGTTCTATGAAGGGGACAGAGTCACAGAGAGACCCATGTCTCAAAGCACTGTGACTTCCCTTCCTACCTTGCTATGGAATTGCAGAGAAGAATACTTCAGACAGAGTACAACTAGTATATTTAATAACTTTCTCGATATTTATCTGGTCTATTCTCTGTGTGAAATGCTGCGCTACATGAAGGTTAGGGTAAAATTATATCATGACTTTCTACTTAGAGCCAAGAAGTGGGCAATGGGAATATAATCTGCAGTTACTTACCTATTTATTTCTTCTTAACATGAGAGAAGGGCATACCAGTAATGCTATTTTGCTGAAGAGTAACCAATCCTGAAAGGCATGTAGTGACCTACTGAATGTAAGGCACAAATCATAGCTGTGTTGGTTGGAATGTTATCTATTTAAATTTCTAGTGCTGAAAGTCAGTAGTTAAGGCAATAGTAGTAAAAGGTGGGGCCTGTGAAGGGTGATTTGGCCAGGAGGGTTCTTTACCTGTGAGTGGGATTCATGTATTTATTGAAAGAAGGAATGAAGGGAGGGTGAAAGGAAGGAAGGGAAGGGAAAAAAGAAAGAGAAAGAAAGAGATGATTCTTATTTTAGTCCATGAGGCATTTCTATTTAAGTTATTGGCGTTAAGGTCAAATTTACTAGCAAAGTAAAATGCCAGTTGTTAATCTTGGCACAAATCTTCCATAACCGCAGCAGGGTGTTTCAAGGTGCTTTTGTCCCTTGTCTCACTCCTAATGAGTTAAGTTTTAGACTGAGGTTTTTAAACTAGGAATTGATTTGAATTGGATATGAGGCAGGCATCATGGGACACAAGGTAAGCATTAAAATGAGCTTTTCTTCTTGGCCCCATCATATGTGTATAAATTACCTTCAGCACAGAGATGTTCATTATTAATCATTTGTGCCAATAAATGTCTCATTAAATCCACTTTCACTTATGGAATACGCAATTGTCATTATACAAATATTATTTAATTACATAATGGCTCAACTCTTAAGAAATCTGTATTTAACTGATAGTCACACCATAGTCATAAAACTCTTTATCCTAGGGACTATTTGAGAATTCTGTAATCACTGAATTACAAGACGGGAACATTTTACTGATTGTATTTGGATAAGCTGTGTTGTCTTTATAATAAGGTGTGTTGATATTAAAAAATGAGTAAACATTTCAAGGAAGAGCCGCTTCATATCCACCCACCTTTCATCTCCGTACTATGAATTATATATCACTCTTTCATTTCTATATCCTCAATGCTTTTCGCTCTTTGTAGGCAATTATACAGTGACCCATCCATATAGCTCATGAGATTTCTCAATTTTTCATGAATGCTCGTAAATATGAAGGAAATGAGTGCAAAATTTATAAGTAGTTGGACCATATTCTTATCCTGGATGAGCAGGAGGCTGTAGTCATCACATTGTGCTGTTTGAAAGTAGAGGGTGCTATTTTAGGTTAGCATGGGAAGTAAAGGCTATCTCAAACTCAAGAGTGACTTTGGTCTAGAGTATCATCAGGATCAGTGTGCAGAGAGGATTTGGGAACATACGTGGAATTGCTACATGGATGTATTCTCTGTGATTTGGTGGGAGACTCTGGATGCCAAGCTGAATGAATGGTGGCTACCAGCCTCAAGAAAAATCGAGAAGAAAGCTAGTACTCTCTTGTTTCATGTTCAGGGAACTCTGAAAGGTGTCTCTGTTCAGGGAGGTATGGGAGTCATACTTTACTCCCAGCCCAATCAGTGTTAATATCCATTGATATTCTGAGGAGAAAGTCTCCTTTGGATTTGGCTAGTATTTGGGCCGCCTGAAGCCATGCCAGGCAAGCATCAGAGCATAAAAGCAGTTAGGTCGAGTTTCCGACTGTCCTCGTGCATTCAAAGGCGTTAACTGAGCACTGGCTTGGTGCAAACAACGAATTACAACAAAAAGCATTGAAGTGTTCAGAAGCCTGAATCAAATCCACAATGCCTGAGTTGGGAGAACTATGACACACGGGAATCAGACACTCTTACACAACTGTAAATTACACAATCAGACATTCTTACACAATTGTACTGTGGATCAGTAGGTGCGCTGTGGGTGATACATGGCAAGTTCCAGCCAGCCAGTCTCCAAGATGGTGATCCGAATGTCAGGTTTCTGACAGAGACTTATGCCTTCTGATGCTTTTTTAGACTCTGAGATCTTTCTTGACAAGAGAATTTGAATATTCTGGAAAGTCCAGATAATAATTAAGGCATTGGTCACCTTATTTCTTTATGACAAGGATCTGAATAAGTCTGTGCTCTGTCAACGGCCTATAAAGTACATGTTCATGTAATCTTGCAACATGGAGTAGATACAAGCATTTCTACCTTGCCAAGATTGTCTTGGCAATATTTAGGAAACTGAGTTCCTGATTGGGAACTCAAAATTGTACTCTAAAACTCACAGAATTTTTTTAAGCAAGGTCTTCCTTCCAACCTAGTCTTTCTGCTGGCCTGGAACTCATGATGCCCTGCCTTGGCTTATTGAGCGCTGAACTTACAGATACATGCCATTAAGCCTGGCTAAGATCATCAGCCCTGAGCCTTAAACTGTAGCATGTACTAGTATGATATGAGAAGAGGAAGGGAGGAGCAGGAAGCAAGTTGGAAGAGGTGAGTCGACAGCGATCATGTCTCATACAACAGGTAGACAGCAGTTGAGGCCACCAGTGAAAGAGAAAGGTCAGCATCGTCCGAGCACCCGTCATAATGGGATGTATGAGTGTAGAAACTCCTTCCACTCATCACAGAGATATCCATCTTAACATTTACCATAGCATGTCATGCCCAACGCCCCAGGAAGAAGTGAACAGGAGAGACTAGTCCACTCTAATCTTCTCCCACATGCTGTTCTGTGGAAGGGATCACATAAGTCAACAGACGATGAGTTTAGCACACTACGGAGACATCTTTCTAAACATGGGTGTGACTTTGGCAAAGGAAGCTTTGTCAGAAGCATGCAACGTAGAGAAAATCCAAAGAATATAAACTGAGAGTTAAGGAGGATGCTCTCAAACGTTAAACAGAGGGGCTGAAGAGATGACTCAGTGCTTAAGGACACTCAATGCTCTCTCAGAGTACCCGAGTTTTGTTTCTAGCATCCACATTGGGTGGTTCACAATTGCCTATAACTCCAGCTCTGATGCTGTCTTTTATGGGCACCTGTGAGTGTGTGGCATAGGCACCCAGGCACACACACACATGTACATAAATACACATGACTCTTTAAAAATTTTGCAAGGGAATGGAGGTGAGAGTTGACGACATTTTGATTCAAAGAACCTTGAAAGAGTTAGACACTGAAGAGGATCAAAGAGGCCGAGTCCCAGACACAGTCTCTGAGGAAAAGATGGGTGATCACATTTAGTTCCTTAAACCCCGCCCAACTTTTCTCCTATATCAGCAATTTAGTAAGTTTAACTAGATTATGCTTCTGTCTCAGCCTGCCTCTTGAAGCACTTACAAGAAGGTTTTTATAAATCTTTCTAATAATGAATTATGAACAACAACAAAAAAAAAGCCGCTCCTCCCAGGGAAAAGCTGAGCCCGATTCATATATTCTGCTCAGTCTGGCCTTGTTTTCTTTCAAAGACAAGAGAACATCATAACCTTGAGCTATCTGGTGGAAATAAAAGATGGATGCAAACTTTGCTGTGTAAAATTTGAAGTCTTTTCATCCAGTCCAGAAGACAATTGAATGTTACAAAAACGCTGCACAGTTGAAGAGAACTTATTTTATTCAAATACCCAGAACCTTCACCCTGGGAGAAACCTCTTTATGTGAAGATAAATAAATTAGGATATGCCATGTTGAGAAACAAATTTCTCCATAGGTTTTGAATAGAAGAGTCTTGCAGCTTAAAAGTCCTACTGCCTATTTATAAACTTGAAAAAAAATGATGAGCTCCCCCAGGATAGAAGTGAACAAATATAAAGGGGCAAACTCAGCCACAGAACTTGACTCTGACATGCCATTTGGCAATCTCACTGGATTTTATGCACCTTCCAGATTATGACAAGATGTGTGTGATGCACCCCAAGACAGCAAGGAAGAAGGGCTACAAGAATTGCAGTCACATGGGTGGTAGAGAAGGGAACACAAAACTTTGAAGATAATTTCAGTGGGAGGTTGTCTGGATAACATCTCTGTGGAGTTCGTATACAATCACCATGCTTACAAATAAGGGACATTCCTAGGTTTTATAATAGGATATGAGAAGAGGATGAGAGGACAGCACCCATCATTATCAGTGGTCCAGCCCTGCCTGGACCACCAGTACAGAAATAGACATGGGGCTAGTCACACACTTCTGGGAAAGCAGGAGAGAGGAGGGCTGCCTGCATAAAAGTTCATATGTTAAAATGCTATTCTGACTCTACCCAAGACAAATCAATGAACTAGAAGGGGGAAAAACATACAAGCCAGAAATGATGAATCCAGCCTCCTCCCCAAATAAGCCAAATCTTAAACAATCTTCAATGTCCCATGAAGTATAACTGCTAGATTATAGACTTGGGAGTCAATGACTGTACCCTATTCTACGTAGGATGAATAAACTCCCTCTATTAGCATCATCTTCAGTCCTGGCAACTTTGCTAAGATTTCAGACACACTGCTTGGCAATCTAGCCATCCAGTCTTTACAGCACTTCAAGGTGGGTACCTTTTTCTGATCAATTGATTTATTTTCTGTGTAATGGTGTTTTGCATGAGCATCTGTGGATATGTTCTATGGCTGGATGTGAGTGCACACCGTTCATGGAGGTCAGAAGAGGGTCTAATTCTAGAAGAGTGTCCAGTTGCAGATGGAATTCCCTGGAACTGGAGTTGGAGATGGCTGCAGGCCACTGCATCAATGCTGGAAACCAAACCCAGGTCCTCTGTCAGAGAAGCAGGTGTTCTTAATCACTGAGCCATCTCTCCAGAAACCAGATGAGTACTTTTAATTCTGAATTTACAAATTAAAAAAAAATAAAAGAGGTGAGATAGATACATTCAAAGTCACATGACTGCTAAATACAGAAGACGGAGTCCAGAGCTGACAGGAGCCTGCTGACATCTCCACTGACCTAACCTCTCCTCAGCATTTTACTCCAACATCACAGTGAACCAGCTTACCCCACAATGGTTGCCGAAACCCCAGGTTTCAGAAGATGACTGGATCTTGAAGCAGAAAAGATGTTTTTTCTCCTTGCTAAGAATGAGAAAGCCATTTAGTATATCTTCTTTTCTATCTCACTGAACAGAAATTGATTCCCAAACAAATTATCCCAGTGAGAATACATTTTATGTGCTCTGTGGATGATTTTCACATGCAGCCTGGTAGACAACCATTGGTCAGAAATATGAGGCAGTGTTGAGAAGGAATAAGAGGGTGGGCTTCTCGTTCCACCCCAGTCTTTCACAGCTGGACATGGGGAGGCACTGTGGAGTGTATTATTCCGGGGAAATTGCATTTGGGAAGCACTGAGGATTTTCCTTTGGCTATGAGCTGTGCCTCAAAATCCTTTCTAAAGTACTTATTGAAGGTGGATGTAAAAGAATGGAGGGCTTCTGGGAAATAAAGTTAAGCCTAATTCTTCCTTTTTCCTCTCTATTCTTTTGTAAGCATCCCTTTTTTCCTCTCTTTTCTCCATCCATATTTATCTTCTATCCATTCCCCCTTTCACTTCCTTTATTTATTCCCCTGTCTTCCCTCAACCTCCCCTCCTTCATCCTCCCTCTCCTCTTCAGTCTGTCTCCTTGGTGAGGTTGGCTTGTCCTGCTATGACAGTGTAGTGTCCCATGTGCTTCTCTATTGTAGTGCACGTCTTGTACCACACAGCTTTGTCAGCGTCTGTCCCTTCTGCCAGACTCTCCACTCCATGAAAAGAAACATCACTGCCTTTCTTGCAGGATGCAACTTGTTCTGAGAAAATACAGCCCATGCAAGGCTCTCCATGTCCAGTAAGCAGTGAATGGCTGAGTTGTCCCATGTGCTGAGAACATAGGAGCTGCATCAAAGTTGAAATATGTGACACATCAGTGATTATGAACTTCTTGAAAATGGGATTGTGAGGCCAGACCCAGTGTGGTGGCACATGTCTTTAATCCCAGCACTCGGGAGGCAGAGGCAGGTGGATCTCTGTGAGTTCAAGGCTAGCCTGGTCTACAAAGTGTGTCTAAGACCTCCAGGGCTGTTGCACAGAGAAACCCTGTCTTGAAAAACCAAAACAAAAAACAAACAAGAACAAAAAAGAAAGAAAGAAAAGAAAAAGAGAAGGAAAAGAAAATGGAACTGTATTAAGATTGAGGGAAAATAGGACTGTGTGAAAAACAGGGTGTAAAATTATGTGGACTCCTCTTAGGAGTAGGGGACACAGTAGAATGATAGCTCTTCTGTCTGTGCCTTTCCTACCTTTTCTAGCAACAAACGTCAAAAACAGCATCAGGCTGCTCGAGAAATCTTATTAAGAATGTACACAATGCTCGGTATAGGCATTTTGGGCTCAGCTGGTCCATAGTAGGGCTTCAGATTTTTCTTTTTTGTGTCATATGTAATATGATATATTGTATTTCCTGAGCTCTAGGAGCAGTTCAAAGCTGGAGGTGTCAGAAGTTGTGACTCCTTCACTGTGTATACAAGGTTGCACCTGACACAAATGAGGGCCCCCGGGGACCTTGGAACTGAATGGGTGATACTCACTCACTTTGAGAAGGTTCTTTCATCTCAGGTATCCACAGCCACCCAATAGGATTTTTCCCATCAAAATGTTCTCATCACACATCCCAGCTCCTTTTCCCACACTGAGCACACTCACCTCACCGAGGAGCTCCACCTCTTACCTCCACTCACGTGTCTTCACAGGGACTCTCTTTGGCTTCATACTTTTTCCCCTCAGCACAATAACAGTTTTGTTTTAAAAGGTAGGGGGGAGGAGAATTTGTCAAGAACCATAACACTGTGTTCGATTTTGAGCTAAAGATAGATTTTCTGTATTGTGGAGGAATTTAAGAGGCCAAAAAAAAGTACAGGGCAAACATCATCAGCTCCCAGTCTCTTGAGCAACAGCAACACCTGGACTCTCTTACACAATTGCTATTCTAGAAGCAGTGACTTGCCACTTAGAGTGCTCAGGAACTGAGGGGACCTCATAAGTGTGGTTTTGGCAGCTGCCAATCACAAGAGCTTGCATCCCAATGGCATGGGGTGCATTTATCAATCCCATCTCTGATGAGCCTGTGACTTTGAATATGTTCTGTCCTCCTCTCTGACCTTGGGTCCCTTATCAGTATGCTTCTGAAAACTGTACTGTTTTTAGGACTAAAATGATAAGTCACTGAGATATCACTTGTAGAAAAAAACAATCCCTTCCTCAAAACAAAACCACCATTGGAGCCGAAAGGACATCCTGGAGATTGGGGAGATAAAACAAAGGGCTGGGACGCAGAGTGGAGGGAGTGAAGTAGGTTTATGGACCAAACCAAACAAGATGGCCGAGGTCAGAAGGAGACAAATGGAATGCTGCCCTGGACTTAATAGAGGACTGTTTTCTGTATTTGAGGATGCACCACCAAAGGACAGGGACATCAGAGTTGGTAGTTTAGAAAACGTGAGGAAGATGGAAATAGCCTGGAAGCAGAGTCCAGAGAAGAGAATTTGGCAAACATTCAGAAACTCTGAGGGGCAGTGAGCACGGGAAGCAAGGACAACAGAAGATATTTTGGACGAGGGAAGATAAAAAAGGCCTATTACTGATCAGAAATGATTTGTAATTAGCATATGCAAATTGAAGTTCTCTTAGCCCAGCAGCTGTCTCTTCACCCAAGCATGCTATCCCTAGCCAAACTCAGGGCTTTAGTCATCCGCTTTGCTCACATCCCAGCATCTTCTGTCCCATAGACCTGTTTTGGTCCATTGTCCTCTTAGGCCTGAGCCTGGGGCTCCCACTGCCTATCCCAGCCAAGGAGAAAGGACAAGCAAATGGAAGAAAAGCAGAGATTTCTCTGTTTTCTTCTGCAAGATAAAGCAAGGTTATTTTTGGCTCGTTTTAGAGCAAATCAGATTTATTTTTTTCTTTCTCCTTCAGAGCCCCATGTCTGGCAGGCTTCATGCAGGGGAGTGAAAATTAGAGCTCACATTTTCAATGCCTTTGCAGTTTTGCCTGGTGTCAGTTTTGTTTGTCTTCCTCTGGCTGACTGTCTTCCGTGTCTCCGGACTCTTGACTTCTTCCAGAGGTTGCGCTCAAGCCAACAAAAGTAAAACCAAGCGTCATGTACGAGGGTGGGGAGCTGGGTCAGAGAGAAGGAAAAGAAGGAAAAATGGGAGCTATCCCCCAGGCTGCATTTGGGGAAGCCCTGCTTCCCACTCTCACATTAGCCCTGCAGCTCATGCTAGGCCCTGGATCAGAGAGACATTGGACTCTATGGGTGTCTCCTAAGATGGAACTCACACTTGTCAGGACCCAAGATACCTTTTCTCTAAGGTTCATTCTGCTTGATTCATGGATTTGAAAGTTAGTCAGTGTGCTCTGAAGCAATGGACTCAGGGTATAAGTTCAGATGATCACCTCCGTGACTATGGTTACTCAGCCTCAATAAGCCTGTTTCATGATCTATGCACTAGGAGTATGGGTAGAATTATCATGGGAATGTGAGGAGAGATGCCCGAGGTGGGAGCTTTTGAGAACTGCCTGGTGTCTGACTTTTGAAGGACTCTGAGCAGCTAGTGAGTGGCCAAGTACAGATGTAAAAGCCACACTGCTGTTTACACCCAATGACCTGCTACAGGCTACCTGGTCCAATTTGGCGACCTGTTCATGGTATTTAAAGAAATTATAAATCTGTTTCAATCCTTTTCTTAAAAGAAACCGTTTGTTTCATTTTCTTCTTCACTCCCACTAGATTGTTTTACTTCAGGCCGTTAGTGGAACATGGAGGACAGTGTTAATAGCAGCGGGATGGTTTTTGTTCGATTCTCCACATCCCTCTGTGTATGTGTATTTTTAAGCAAAATACAAGTGAGTGATATGGGTAACTTCTCTGTCTCTCTGTATCTGTCTCTGTCTGTCTCTGTCTCTCTGTCTCTGTCTCTGTCTCTCTGCTCGTCTCTCCTCTTCTCTCTCTCTCTCTCTCTCTCTCTCTCTCTCTCCCTCTCTCTCTCTCCTCTCGCTCTCCTCAATAAAACAGAGCATGACCATTTGTACTTGTCCTTAAACACATCCCTTCCTGGATGGCACAGTCTGAAACCGAGCTTTTCTCTATGCAAACTCTTCCTGTATTTTTACTGATTTGTTCTTTAACATTTCTACATGTTTACAATACACCTTAGTCTCGTTCATCCCTCAGCACTTCTGAAGTGGAAACTCTGTTGCAATAAAGAAGGGCCTTTCAAAGGCTCTGTGTTTATGAGCACTGCTTAATGGTGGGTGTAATAATGATTTAAAAATGCCATGTAATAATGAGTAAAGAAGGAAGGAGTACCTACCACATTGGAACTGAATTTTCAGTCTCTTCCTTCACCCTGAATTTTATACTCTTTCTTCCTAAAAAGTAATACACGCACTTACACTGTCAAACAGTCGTGTGCAGATGTCTTCATCTTTGTGGAACATGTGACCCCAGATTTTCCTAGCATGGAAAGGAAGTAGTGGTGTATGGGCAGCACATTCGGGTGTCCCTTGTCAAATGCCTGGTGTGGAGGAAGCTCTCCAGGAGCACAGCAGTGGACAGCCTTCTGCATCCCTGGCATCTCTGATACATTCCAGCCCTGAATGATGATCTCCTAGATGTAATATTTATGTTTGGCTGTGAATGAGTTCCTTATTACTAACCTAAGCAAATATCTGGCATCCTCTTTACTGGTGCTCTCAAACCTGGAGTCTTGGTTCCAGGACTGGAGACACCATGCACATAGCACCACCTTTCCTCGCAGTTGCTCCAGCTCCAAGCTAATCCCATTAGCACCTAGAGCACTGTGTCAGAAGAAAACACCCAGCTGGATTCTTCAGGCTTACCTATGGTCATTCACTAGAAAAAGGCAATGCTGATCAGAGGAAACCCTTCTTTGTGGGCAGCTTAGGTGGGTTAGAGTTTCCAAAAGTAAAGTAAAGGCTGCCTGAGTGTGCCTGTGTGGGGGAGAGGGCAATACTGTGAACTCAAATTTAATTCATTCATTGAGTGAAGGATTGTTTATTCCAGGTTTCTTTGGAAACCTCATAAATTATACTGGGGAGGGAAGATGCTAAAAAGAAAATAATTATTTTGTCAAATAATTTTTAGTCTTTCAATAAATAAAGCACTTTTATTGCACAACTTCTCAGTGTGTTTGAAAGGCCAATTTGCCGTATGGTATTCAAAGATAAACATGGTACTCTATACTTAGCATAATTTTCTTACTGCATTCTTACTGAATCCACAAAAAAAAAAAAAAAAAAAAAAAAAAAAAAAAAAAAAAAAAAAAACCAAAAACAAATAATGTCTAAGCCGGTGTAGTGGTGCACACCTGTAATCCCAGCACTTAGGGAGGCAGAGGCAGGCTCTTCACTGTGAGTTCAAGGCCAGCCTGGCCTACAAGCAAGTCCAGGACAGCTAAGGTCACATAGAGAAACTCTTTCTTTAAAAAACTGAACCAAAACCAACTAAGCAATCAGAACAACAAACAACAACAAAAATCTACAATGTCTATACTTTGGGAAAAGAACAAAGAAATTTCACAGAAACAAAAATAAATAAAGATACAAATTTAAGAAAAACACTGGATCTTGGTCCTTTGTTTGCAAAGATTTTACACAGAACGAAAGAATTCCAGGTCAGCATAAATGGCCACTGTCTATAGATTCTCCTTTGAATTAGCAATGGTTTCTCCCTATGTAGCCCAAGGTGGCCTCAAACTCCCTTCCTACCTCTGCTCTGATTTCTTAGTGCCCAGACTACAGACAGGTACCACACTGCCCAAGCCTGACATCCTTCCTCATAACCACTCTACAAGGAACCTGTGTTGTGGTCATGTGCTCCATGCAGGTTTCTCTGTGCCTTTGGATTAGGAGAGGGAGCACTCCAGCCTTTAAGGGACACACAGGTTTAATCTGGCTCCATATAGAAGGGAACAGAAACACAGTCCCATAGGAGACACAGCTTCTTTTTTTTAGACTTATGCTTCTAAATGAACTATATTCAGCGAGGTGCTTCACAGGCAAGGATAAGCCTGCCTGTGTTACTGGCCACTAGGAAACAGAGGTTCGCGGTGACCAGAAGCTTTACAAAGTTACAAAGAGAGAGACATCCAGAGTGCAGGACTCACAGTCAGCTCTCGAAATGCTGCAAAATCCCGCTTCGTGTCACAGTGAGGACATTGTGGGTGGCTCCCCAAATGCCCATGCTAAAGAGCAGGAGATTATAATTGGTGCCAGGAGTGACTGGTTTCGGCCACACAACTATCTGCCCACCCAGAAGTCAACACAGGCTAAACTTGGGCCAAGTTTATTTTTCTTTCCCTTTGAGTGTGATACGGGGAGGAGAAGACTGCAGAGGAAGTGCTGCAGACACACACAGGCCCCAAGGGTGTGGGGGGTCACAGTCCGCAGAGAAGCTAGCCAAGCTTGACACATCATCCCTCTGTACTCACTCAGCCATAGGATGTTTACATTGCTGCTGGTCCTTAAGGACTGAGAACTGACTTGGGAAAGAAAAATGTGACCAGAGAAGATGCTAGGGTGAGAGACAAAAGTAGATTCTGGGCCAAACTGTCCAAGAAAAAAGATGAACCACGGAGAGTGGGCCTAATGTTCAATGTAAAGAGCATGAGTCTAACTGTCCCTAACTTCTTTCTTTCTTTCTTTTTCTCCTCCTCCTCCTCTTCCTTTTTGTTTTGTTTGTTTGTTTTGAGACAGGGATTTTCTGGGTAGCCTTGGCTGTCCTGGATTCACTTTGTAGACCAGGCTGGCCTTTATTTCCCAGATATCTGCCTGTCTCTGCCTCCCAGAGTACTGGGATAACAGGTGTATGCCACCATGCCTAGCTGGCTCATCAGAGCCATGAACTTTAATTCTCTCTCTCTCTCTCTCTCTCTCTCTCTCTCTCTCTCTCTCTCTCTCTCTTTTCACATCAGACACTAAGGACTTGGTTACTTGTGAATAAAGATTACAGTCACCTTGAAATACAGTAAGTACATCATTATATATGAAATTACTATAATATTTTTGATAATAATTGTATAATATGAATTTTCATGTGTATAGATACATGTTTATTGCATTCAAATTATGTTTGCGTGTGAAAAATAACAGAGGAGAGAATGTTTGAGTGAGACTCAGAAGGTTAACCCTTGTGTGGACCGATACCATCAGAAGCTATGTGAGATGGCTTTACAGACCCTGATACCTCCCCTGAGCGAAGTTCTTTGTAACTGTTTAAAATGAGACATATGTGGACATTCAAACAAAGAAAATCTTTCCACTTTCTCCGTCACTGAGAAAATGAAATGTGAGTGCTCTGATAAAGTATGAGCTCTGATAAAGAGTTTCCCACACTGATAAATTTATACGTAAATATGTATGTGAGTATAAAATGTAAAATCCAAACGATGAAAACTACCTCTAGCTATGTATGTGAATGTCCAAGTCCTTACTTGGATGTGTGTGTGGCTTTCCGAGAAGAATATTTTTCAGAAACAAACAAGTATTGTTCAAAACAAAACAATCTCTCTCTCTCTCTCTCCCCTCTATCTCTCTCCTCTCCTCTCTCTCTCTCCCTCTCCCTCCTCCCTCTCCTCTCCTCTCCCCTCTCTCTCTCTCCTCTCCCTCTCTCTCTCTCTCCTCTCCCTCTCTCCTCCTCCCTCCTCTCTCTCTCCTCTCTCCCACTCCTCTCCTCTCATCTTCTCTCCTCTCTTCTCTCTCTCTCCTCGCTCTCCTCCTCTCTCCTCCTCTCCTCTCTCTCTCTCCCTCCTCTCTCCTCTGCCCTCTCTCTCTCTCTCTCCTCTCTGTGTGTGTTGTGTGTTGTGTGTGTGTGTGGTGTGTGTTGCAGAAATAAAAGGAATTTTGATTAGAACAGGAATGAAGGCAAAGGCTGATGGGACACTGACACTTGAGCTCCTTCTCCCGAATAATGGGGCGCTTGGCCACAGAGCTGTTTTTCCAGCTGGGAATCATTTTATTTCTTGCCCCAAATCCTGGGCAGAGCTCATATCCAGCCAGAGGCCAAAAGATCTGTGACCTCCTTTGTAGAATGATATCCACCCTCCCTTAGAGAAGGGATGCTGTGTTTAAGGAGGAGCATGGGGTTGGTGTGTTTTCTCAGGGAGTCTGGAGAAGGTGGAGAGAAACTGACAGTGCCTAATAAGGAAGCAGATGCATCATGGGATCAAAGCATCATGCTTTAAAATAGAAACAGGAGTAAAGCTGAATTCAAATGAACTGTTGGTAAAAGTCCATCATAGGAGCTGGAATCTTCTGGGTACTGACTTGCAGGAAGACGAAATGGTCTCCCTTGACTGGCTGCCATGTGTTAGATGCTCATGCCAGCCCTAATGATACATCTACATGTGTATTACTTATTTTTCTTGTTGCTGGGACAAGACTCCAGGTGGGGCACCACCTTAGGGAAGGGAGGTTTTGTTTTGGCTAACAATTGGGGGTATGGTCCATCCTGGTAAGGAGACAAAGGGCAGCAGTACAAGGCAGCTGGTCACATTGCATCTAAGTCAAGCAGAAAAGAGAAATGGCTACTCCATTTGCTTTCTCATTTTTATTCTAAGATGCCCAGCACATAGAATACTAACACCTATATTCAGTGTAGGTCTTTCCACCTCAGTTAAGCCTCTCCAGAAATATTCCTACCAAAGGTAGGGGTTTGTTTTCTATGTAACTCTAAGTCTAGTCAAGTGGACAAACAAGAATAAGCATCACAATTCTTCCCCTTGTTAACTCTATACCCAAACAAGTCACTTTTAAGCTATAACATTCCATCCCTGGTTCCCCCAAAGGGCCATGTTTAGCCCTTAACGCACAATGCACTGAATCCAACTTAAAACATCCGCCTAGTGCTAAACAGTTCTAGTGGTGTTCAGGGGTCCAAAGTGTCTTCTGAAACACAAGACAAAGTCTTAACTATGAGCCTCTTCTTAGAAGTGAGTGTGGGGACAAAGGGAGGGAAGTTTACATGAAGACAATGGTAGTGTAGAGGGTAACAGAGGGATGGAAAGAGGAGAACCTAACCCCAAGGCTGTTGGAAAAGTCATGGAGGAACCTATTTTATAAGCTTCATAGAAATGAGTTTCTTTGGAGTTGCTCTACATAGGGGATAATGATCCTCCAAGTTGTCAGATAAAACTCTCAGGGCCAGGTATGGGGTGCCTCCTCTGGAGTTGTTGGTCAGAAATATCCCACAGACTTTAAAAATCATACCATATGTTGGTATTGCTCTTGGTTACCCACTAGAACTTGATGGTAAGACTCTATTGCTGAAGACACCACACATTTGATAGCAGAGCATGGAGAAGTCAAGTTGATACCAAACCAAAAAGGCCCTCCCTGCTGGCTAGCAGAAGATATTGTACATTATATATTGTATATTGTATATTGTATAGGCTACCAGGAGAGAAAAGTCATCAGCAATTTCATTCAACTGTGAACCTTCTGAACTACAAATTGACTGCCCCATGGTGAGATATGCCCATAAGTACAATAGCGGTGCAAATGTTATGGGAGTAAATAATTGATTTTTTAATTGTAAAAAATCTATATTTTTATTATATTTATTTCCTGTTTCATAAGAGGAAATGGTAAATTTGGACAAGAACCCACGAGTAAGGATCTCATAGGGCTCGTGGGCATGTTTACTGCTATTATTTCATTAAATTTGCATAATATAAAACTGCCCCTTAAATTCATATTTTTATATCCCTAGATTAGTGACACTTTCAGACCTTATCAGTGGATTTTCTTTTTGTAGCATACAGTATTTAACCCAGAAAACCACTTGTCAATGTGTAGGGAATACGTGTCTATGGAGTTCCCAGCCATAAATGGGACAGCAATATTGTAGCTCTCCCTCCAGGACTCAGCAAACATTATGAAACAGGGAGCAGAAAGACTGAAAGCCAGCGATTAGGAGGAAACAGGGTGAACATCGTCCCTAGACATAAGGCTATTGCATCCACGAACTACAGTAGCTATGGTTGCCTCTCCAAGACCAAGACAATCAACAGCCCAGCACGAAAGGGGAGGGGCTCACAAACCTAGTCTCTCGATGAGGAGCTATTGACAACTGATGACCACTGGGGAAGAAGAGTTAGTTTTCTTCCAAGCTACAGCCTCTGATAGGCCAGCCCTGCCCCCAGTGAATGCCCCACAGCTACTTGTATGTGGGCAACACAAAATGGGTTCTGTGGGTGGGTTGTAAAGAAAAAAGAAAATGTGAAGTTGGGAGGTAAGTGAGAGTGGGTCTGGCTAAAGGACAGAGTGGGTGATGAATATGATCAAAATGCATTGCACGTACATTTAAAATTATCAAATAATTGATAAAATATATTTAAAATTTTAAAATCATATCACATATATCCAGTATTCAATGGTACAGAATAAGCATTACAAGTCCAAAAGAAAAAAAAAAAGATGGCAAAACAAAACAAAACCAAACCCAAAACATGCCAAAACAAGACTAACACCCATCAAGGAAAACAGGAAATTCTGCATCTCTGTGTTTCACATCTGGGATTCATGATGGAATCATCTTGGCTCTAACAGACTTGGGCAGTCACACCGTTGAGCTTTGTTGCCCACAGCACACATGATCTCTTTCTTGAGTCAGATCCAGCCGTGCTTGAAGAGTTCTTTTCGAGATACTTATATTTTTGGCTTTTCTAACATCTTGGAACATCCTTCCCAACTTAGGTTTTACTCCCCTACTTCCTGGCTTCTCAGGGCCTCCTTTCAGGAAATCTGACTCTACCATGCATCCCCTGACCTTAGTGGCTTTCGGGAACCAACCTTCACTCACCCTGGCACTTCACAGTCCCGCAAAACCGGTGCCATATGGATGACTCTGTCAAGTTCTGCTGCCAGTGTAAGATGCAGCCTGGCTCTCCTTCAGACCACAGTGGCAGCAGTATCATTATGCCTTCAAAGTTGACTCCAGGGAAATACTTAGTTAAGTGGCTACTTTGGAGCAGGTAGTCGGTTCAGTTTCTCTCCTTTAATGAGGTGGTATTTCCATATGTCGGAGTTAACAGTTGACGGCATCTTCTTCTCAAGCTCTCTATATAGGCTTCTTATGGTCCCAGTGCCAAGCATGAGGTTCTCTTTAGTGATACTCTTTTAAACTGTTATGGTTACTTCCCATGCAACTTAAACTTGCTCACACTCCTTCCTCTCCCTAAATTGTGTGTGTGTGTGTGTGTGTGTGTGTGTGTGTGTGTGTGTTTCATTCTTCCCCACTGTGGATCTACTAAAAGCAGTGAACAACATTCATACTAAATTCTGGATGTAAATACTACCTTGAAATGTTCTTCAGTAAACCACTTAGTCTGTTACCTTTTAATTAAGCCTCACTCAAATGTTTATAATATGCTAAGAATACAGCCAGATTTTTGCCAACCTGTAGCATGAATAGCCTTTAGTCTAGTTCTTAATAAAATTCATCTTCCCATTTTAAAGTCTTATGAACTGTGTGCTCCTTTATCAATATTAGTCTCAATATTGTAGTTTTCCAAAGTTCTACTAAAATGACCCATTAAACTGGAGTTAAATTTTTTTTAATATTTCTCTAGCCCCAGATCCAAACTTCCTCTCACCCCAGGCCCCAAAAAACACTCAGCTCCAAAATCTCGAGAGTGACATGTTTAGATGTATCACACAATGGCCTATGTTTTGGTACCAATTTTCTTTTAGTTTCTTTTCTTATTGCTGTAAAGAACATGTTACAAAGGCAAATTACAACTTAAGGAATGTTTGCTTCTCTACCATCCACGGCAAGGAAAGCTTGGTGGCAGGAGTGCATTGTGTCTGCTTCTTTTGCATCTAGAGTTTAAAACACAGAGATGAATGCGAGTGTTCTGTCCATTTTCTCCTTTTTATTCGACCTGGGAGCTCCCAGCCCAGACAATGTTTCCACCCACATCCAGGGCAGATCTTCTCACTTCCGTAGACCTTCCTGGCAATATCTACACAAGTGTCTCTAGAAGACTCTTTCCTACATAAATCTAAACCTGGTCAGATTGACAATCAAGATTGAACATTACAATACCCCTCCAGACTCAGAGACTCTAACCTCATCTGGAAAGACAGCCTTCGTAGATGTAACTAAGCATCTCCAAAGGAAGTTACCATGGATTGTTTAAATGGTGCCTAAATCCAAAGACAAGTATTATTACTAGACATTTTTAAAGACAGGAAAGAACACACAGACATGGATAAACCATGTGACAGCAGAGGCAGAGAAGGGGGAGGGGGGAGAGCTGCCTCAAACAAGAAAGCCTGGGACCACTGGAAAACAAAAAGACAGGAGAGGCATTTCTATGTGGGTCCTTATGGGGAGCTCCACACAGGTGACATCTTTGATTCAGAATTCTGTCTTTTACAACTGTAAAAGAATAACTTTCTATGGTTTGTTATTTTAAGTTTCCATTGCATACAGCAGCCCAAGGAAAGTGTTTTCCTTGCTGAAGAGGCCAGGTGGCCTTGGACTGGATTTCTAGGAAAAGAAAAGTCTCAGATGTAAGAAGAGGGAAACAGCTTCCACAAAACACCTAGAATACCAGTTCAGAATCACCACATCGAGCTCGCCAGCATGCCCCATGGACCCTGGTCCCCCTTAGTCTAAAACATTACCTCCTAACAGCGTCTACGGGATTCTACTGCTTAATTCTTTTGTACGGTACCTCTCGAGGCTTACTATTATTCTGTGTATTTGATTCACGTTGTAGGACGCTGTCGGGTCTCTTACCCGTCAGGTAGGGCTGAAAAGGGAGAGGATTCGGCCGCCATTTCCTCTCCCTGGGGGTTGAGTGGAACACTGAGTCAGGAGTCTCGTCGGAGCGAGGTCTCAACTTTATTGTGGCAGGTTTCTCTTATATGGAGTATAGAGAGTGGGCAGGGCATAAGGCATCAGGAGATATGATGTCTCCTAGGACGTAAAGTGGCCTCATATTGTGGGACCAATTGGTTTGTGTTACGTGGCTGTTGGCAGGCGGAGATCGGACCATGCTGAGTCATTCCTACCAGGAAGTATTTACCAGAGACTGTTGCTGAAACTCAAGCCAGGCTTGGTTCTTTCCTCAAGGCCTCAATGAACTGATAGATTCGGCCATAGGGTCCCACAGGACACTGGCTCCCTTGAGGCCATACAGGGTCTCCTACACTGGCTACTTCTGAATTCAGCTCTTCACACAGCGCTTGACAAGTGACAGCACCAGGGCGAGCTTTGTGAAAGGAAGAAACCCAGGGATGCTCTCAAACAAATACTCTACAAGGCCATAGGAAGGATGCAGGAGGCCCCCCTCACTTGGTCCTTGCCTGCACTGAGCTCACTGTCCAAGCACGCAAGCTGCGACACAGGTGAGAAATGGTAAGAAGTGGTTAAAAAAAAAAAAAAAGCCACGAGGAAGGGTCAGGTAAAATCCCAACAGACCAGAGAGATGAAAGCAACGGTCTCTCTCCATTGGGTAAAGCTAGGGAATCTTAGCCCAGAGAAAGACTGCTAAGAATCCTCAGAGCGGCAAAGCCAGCGATGGTGCTGTGTGCTCTAGGTATGAAAAGGTACAGAGGCTTCAAGGGAGGCATCTGCCGAGGCAGCATCAGAGAACCAACAAGCACCAACTCTTGAAAAGCATGTTGTTCAGCTTCCAAGGCCGCTTGCCTTGCATTCCTCTTGTACAACTTCCCAAACCTGGCAGTGTCCTTGCTAATTACAGCTCTATCTCCCTTCAATCAGGCGTGCTGCTAAGGACCTTCCATGCTCAAATTTTAAAGCCTCTCAGTACATTCCCAGAGTAAAAAGAAATACGGTCTCTTTACAGGTGAGAAAAATCGAGGCTCATAATGGTAAAGTACCTTTAAAATTTAACAGTGGGTGGACTGAGCTTGCGTCGGGTCCAGAATGAATCACGGATTGCAAAGAGTGTCATCTTTTCTAGAATTCTTCACACAGGGGACTCTCCCTTGACCTGAGAAGAAGAGAACTGTGAAGCCTCTAGGTCAAAAGCATTCAC